>NW_004444331.1:177573-242243 GCF_000243295.1 Trichechus manatus latirostris
GCTGAAGTCTTTTATAGGGACAGGATTATTGATCTTTTGTGCTAGTTTCCCATTGAGGTGATGATGTCATAGATGAGTTAACCTACTGGTAATCTTAGAGGTTATCTGGTGACATCTTTGGGGATTTTCTGGCGACATTCTGCTTTTTCTTGTCACAAGATGGGTGCTTTGTTTGGTTTTTCATTCTTAGATCATTATCACTTGTTTTCCACCCTCCAGGGAGGAACATCGTTAATCTTAAACCTTTTTATAGAGACGGGAACCGGAGGGACAAATCACAAGACAATGTGGCCGTTAGCAATGGGGAGTTAATAACAGTGAGCTGGGCCTATGCAGCCTCTTCCAATACCCCCTTTTATTAGAAATTTCTCAATCTTGGGAAACAGGGCATCGCTTCTTTTCTGGCTACTTCCTGCTGGTTAGGGGCATCGCTAGGGTGAGAAACCTCCCGATATCCACTAGGGTCTATAGGCGGAGGGTGAGTTAGAGTGGAAGTCTGCTGCATCCCGGTGAATTAGATGATGTGCATCCCCAGAGCCCAGAAAAGGGTTTTCTCGACTTACCAGGGTAAAAATTTCTCCCGCCTTAAGGGTTTTTGTAGTTCCTTTTGTTAATATTCTCGTAAAACAGGGAAGACAAAAACAAACTAGAATGATCACTATTCTTAAGGTTCCTCTTTCAGGCTCTTTTATGGGCCCACTTAACTGGACCTACCGGAGTTAGGGTTGAGACTACACACGGGAGGGTCAGAGTGTCCCCAGCTTGCAGGATCAATGTCCCCTCTGCCTGTAGGATCACCGGCAAATTTTCTGTCCAGGTCTCCTGGAAAAATAGAGAGATATTAGGGAAATACGGTCAAAATCATTGTGCTGTAGGCTTCTTGAACTTGTACTTCAGGCCCTGAATTGGAGCACAAGAGTATGGTGGCTCTTTGTTTTCTACTTCTTTCTCTTCTTCTGGTGGGGTTGCTTTTATTCTTGAATGATGCACCCACACAGCTACTCTTGCTAACTTCAGAGAGTGGATGGTCAGGAGAACTTCAGAAGGTCCCTCCCACTGAGAGGCCAGTTGATCTTCTGCAGGTCGATTCTTCCAGGCCTTCAACAGGACCCGATCTCCGATCTCTGGGTTGGAACCTGTGGAGGGAAGTGCCAGAAGGAAAAGATAAACGAGAAGAAGCATACTGATTAACAGTGTTTATGACAGCTCTCAGAGAACGGACCCAGTCTCTTTTCTCTACCTCAGTCATCACTGAGGTGGGGAAAGTCGACTTTTTCAGGAATGGTCTTCCATATATTAACTTGTAAGGGCTCAATTTGAGCTCACTTCGAGGGGCTACCTGGATACTGAGCAGGGCAGTGGGGAGAACTTGTATCTAAGTGGAGCTCATCTCCTGGCAAAGTTTGGCCAAGGCCTTTTTCAGAGTATGGTTCATCTTTTTGGTCTCTCTAGGCGATTGTGGTCTCTAGGCTGAGTACACTTTCCGGTTTATATCTAAAACCTTATTGACTTCTTGGGTGACTGTTGCCGTAAACGCTCCTCTGTTGTCACTCTGTACTGAGATTGGAAGACCAAAACAGGATATGATTTCTTTGAGTAACACCTTGGTCACTTCTTGGGCTTGTTCTGTTAGACAAAGGAAAGCCTCTACCCACCCTGAGTAGGTGTCCACAAAAATCAGCAGATATTTAAAATTTCCAGGTGTCCGGGGCATTATACCACTGCCACCTAAAGGGGATCATTGATCGCCTTCAGGAGTTCTAGGATTTCTAGTACATGTTTTATTTCTTTGTTGGCAGATTCAGAAGTCCCCTTTTTCCTACAAGGCACCATGTGAGTGAAGGACCAGATGGGCATATTTATTATCAGTATACACAGTTATGCGTCTTCTTATTCCTAGTCGCAGGGCCCACCCGAGGACTATGAGTTCAGCCTTTTGAGCTGAAGTGCTGGCAGGAAGTGGAGCTGCCTCTAAGACCTCAGTTCGTGTCACCACCACATATCCCGCCTTGTGGCATCCTTCATATAGAAAGCTATTGCCATCTGTATACATTTCTATCCCTGGGTCAGTCAAGGGAACATCTGAGAATCTGGTCTGCTAGAATAAACTTCTTCAATTATTTCTAGGCAGTCATGTACGGGGGCATCTTCCAAAATAGGCAGCAATGTGGTGGGACTGAGGGAGGAGACAGCCTTCAGAACCACGTTTGAGTTGTCTAACAAGATTGCCTGACATTTTCCCATCCGTCCTGCCGTGAGCCAAAAAGACTCCCCTTTTATTCCAAAAGAGGAAAAACTGTATGTGGTGTGTTTACCATTACCTTTTGTCCAAGGGTGAATTTCTTGGCTTCCTGCAACAGGTCACATGTTGCAGCCACGGCTGGAAGACAAGGGGGCCATCCCCAGGCCATGTTGTCCAGCTGTTTTGAAAAGTAGGCCAGCGGTTGTGTGGCTGGTCCCATGGTTTGAGTTAGTACCCCCACAGCAATTCCCTGTCTTAATATCAGTTTATTCAATGGCAAATACAGGCTGAGACTTGGAGTGTAGAGGAATACAAAAGAAGGCATCTTTCTAGTCTATTATTGAAAACCAAGCACACTGACTCGGTACAGTAACCAAGAGAATATATGGCTTTGGCACAATCGGATGAATGTCCTCTACTACTTGATTTTTCTTAGGTCTTGAACAGACCAATATTCTCTTGTCCCCGGTTTCAACACCGGTACGATAGCAAAATTTTAAAAGTCCAGTTTTTATGTATCGATGCACCAATGGTGTGATCCCTTCTAAAGATTCTTTGCAGAGGGGATACTGTCTCTGGTTTATGATAGGTGCTCTAGGTTTTAAAGTATTTTTAACCGGTGCGGCTGACAGGGCTCATCCAGGCCTTTCTTATGCCCAGACCTCTGGATTCACCTTTTGTTGAATATGGAAAGGAGTGCCACTACGTGTCACTATTTTTTCTTGTGATAGTGTCGCCTGCAAGGCACATGCATTTTCAGGTGGGATTTGTAGAAACAGAACGGAACAACTCCGCCATCCTATTTGGGTTACTCTGATAAGGAGGATTGTGATTCTTTTAACTATACAAGTTGGAGATAGAGAAAGGAGTATGTACTAACATTGTTCCTCCTTCGGCTGGAATTGTTCTCAAAGGAAATTGCCCTGCCCAAGCTCCGGCAGTACCCTCACCGAAAACAGTACCCAGACGAGTGTGTGTAGTGGGGGAAGACCATACCTGATGAAGTCGGACTCTTACTTCACGATTTCCTTCCTTCATCAGTTTCTCTCAAGCTGGCTGGACTAGAATCAGGCTCAGCTCTTTCTGTGAGGGTCTGCCGTCATTCTTTGACCTGACCTGTGGGCTTCTACCGCACCTTCGCTATATGGCGGGGGGAGCCGAAGCGGTTATAGGGGCTATTCCTTCTAAGAGGGGACCTGCCGGTGAGGATTCAGGAAGCACTTTTGCCTTCAGCTTTTCCTGGAAAAGAACCTGGTTAGAGGGATTTAAAGTTTGATAGAGAGAAGTGAAAAGCTTGAATATAGGGAACTTTGTCTCAATTTTCTTACAAAACAAGTCAAGCTGAAAAATCGTGCCATAAGCCAAAGACCCATTTTGGAGACAATGTTTCTGGTCCCCCAGCTGGTATTGGGGCCATACATTATTCCATAAGCATATCATTCTCTTTCTTGTCATAGGCTCATAGCTATACCTCCTCCAGTTTGTTAGAATGCAGCCTAGAGGAGATTTGGCTGGGATAGATGGACCTCCCCCCATAATAGGTGTTTGTTTATGCGTAAGCAGCAGCAGTAACTGCTTTTCATGTGCCTCAACAGCAATTACATTTTGCAAAAACTCAGATTGAATATTAATATAAATATAGCAGCATTTATCTATTTAGGCACAAACTGTTTCTTGAGAGAATAACAGGAAAGGCTAATACTATTCTATTTTGTAAAATCATAGCTCAAATTTTAGACACTTCTTTGGTTATGATAGTCACGACTTTGCTAAGTTTACCAACAGAACTTCTAATTCAAGTGTTACAATATCTAAACCCATTAGTTAGACACTTCAGGAGAAAGGAAAATGATTTCTTATATCTAGAAAGTAGAACCTTAAAACATCAGCAATATTCTCATGTAAAACCCATAGTTTCCTTTTGTTTACTCAGTCTTATGTAGTTAATTTCTGTTCCATGTGATTCTGGATCAGTCGCAGTCTGTGAACTCATCAGCTTCTGCATAAGCATTCTGGAAAATTTGATTGAGTCTAGTCATAGTCCTTTTAGCAAGTCCAACATAGTCCATCTTTTTGTTGCGATATTTTGGTCAGCAAATCAGCCAAGTGAAATCTTATCTGCAGATGACAAAACTTAATATGGCCATGATTAACTTATAAAAATAACACTCTTAATAGTGAAAGACCTGATAGAAGTTAATTACAAGTGCAATGTAAAGGCCAAATAAAACCAGTTAAAAAGAAAATAAAAACTTTAGATAAAAATATTTCTAAATATAACCACTAACCGTATTCAAGAACTTCAGATGTAATACATAATAATTTTGAGACAAAATACCATATAGTCAGGATATACCAAGAATATACCAACCACCTAAACACCTGAATTGTAATAAAAAAAACTTCATAGGTAAATGACGTGAATTCTGTAATCAAACCATTGGCTTTGATGATGTTAGATTCAAAAAGATAAAGCTGCAACCAAGTTAGCAACAAGGGAATAATAATCTTATAGGCCACTGTGAAACAAACTTAAGTTATTTAACCAAAGATCTTAAAGTAACAACCTTAGCTTTCTTTTCTAAAAGCCATGTGGCTTAGTATTCAGACTCAGGAATCTTAATTCTAATGAGAGGCCAAACCTTCGTCTTCCAGGCAGATTACACAAAGAATAAATTAACCCTTTAACTCAGAAATTAAAGAAAACTGCTATTTTAACATGGAGAAACCCAATTCTTTGTTTTATATGCTACTTAACATTAAAATTCCTAAAAATCTCATAAATTAAACCAGTAAACTTTTAGTCAGATAAAACTTGACCATATCAAATAAATTTCTTTTTCAGTAAACCTCTTAAACGTTGTCTTTGTTGCATATCTTTTATAGTGCAACCCTTTCAATGGCAAAAATCAACACTCATTAGCAGACTTAAACATATATATATCTGTCTATCCTTTCCCTTGTGGCATAAAAAGCAAAAGTATATAAACTTAATAACATCACTAAGTTACCCAAAATGTCAAAATTATTTTAAGCCTATACATCATAAAACGTAACTGTTGTTGAAAGGAAAGTCTATTTAAACATTCTAAGATTTCGTTCAACTTTTACTACTTCTCATATTTTTCCCAGTCTAATGTTAGCCCTTAAAGATTGTATCAACTGGCTTTGGAAATCGCAAAGTCTCTCTTCTTAATTGACCAATTCATTGATATGGATATAACCTTAAGTGTCTGGCTACTGCTGGAAACATTTTTCCAGGCCACTTCAGGTGCATCTCATTGTGATTTCTATTTTTTTTTTCTTTGACTTCTTAAAGTTCCCCTGTAATAGAGAGAACTTGTTTACAGTTTTATGATTAGGATCTGTCCAATTTCTGATAACTATAGCAAAGCAGCAATTTTTCTTATCTTTTGTGTTAAAAGAGTCTCCACCTAGCTGGAAAGGGTCTTTCAAAAGCTTCCCTGGAGCTACTCGACCTTGGAGACTGGGAGTTGGGGAGGACTGATTGTGCCCCGCTCTCACTCTCTTGACTCATGGAAGACATTTACATATGTTTAACTTGATGGAGGCCTTTTGAAAAGCTATCTACCCAGTAAATAGCAAAGCTCTTCAGCAATTTTGTAAATGAATCCAGCAATTCTTGGTAAGCAAGACTGGGGCATCATCCCAGTTAGTTTACATATGTTTAAATTGACCTAGGAATTTAAGGACAAGAGATAACTAATTTCATTTTTACTGTTCTGGAACTGCTACTTTTACTTTAAGACAAAACTATCCTTTTTCCTTAAATAAAACACATTTCATATCTAGCTTAAGTTACTTAGAAAGGTTTCGCTTTTAAGATTGACATAGTATAAAACATAAAGATCTTAGTGTACTTCTCAAATAGACCAAATTATATCAAAGTTTCTCCAAGTAGCTTTTAAAAATCTAAATCATAAGACAGACACAAGACGCAGTTTTTTCTGGACGAAGAAAGAACTGAGGTTCTGTGACTAGCCTTACAAAATACAGCAATTCTTAGCCATAGCCACCAATTTAATATAAGACAAACTTAGACACAATGCTCTAGACCAGAAGCAAGCACTTAGAATAAAAGGAGACAGAAAGACCACATAAACAGGTTCTAGATAAAACTTATTAACTTGCCAGAGCCTCTGATGGAGGAATATTAGACCTCTTGACAAAACCTGAGCATCAAGCAAAGTTCCTTAAGGAAAAAACAGACAACACAAATGAAAGCTCATTTTCCCCAAGTGGCCACTGAAATTGTAAGTTACTTCTAGTATACTCAGTTCATAGTGTTTTTAAATATTAACCCCAAACCAGTGAATCAATAGTTTGGGGGTGGGGGGAATCCAGGCTCATTTATCAAAGATGTTAAGGGATAAGGTTCAAGCTTTTGGTTTCCTTCTTTCTGAAGCTTTCTCTTAACAGCCGAATCAAGATGCCCAAGTTGATGGTATAATACTAGTTACACACAGACAATGAACAGGACAGACACAGAACCACAGTAAACAAATGGACAGGACAGACACAAAACCACAGTAAACGAATAAATCCTGCAAGCTGACGGAGATTTTCTTGACCCCCTTCAACCTCTCAGATGGCGCTGCTTGCCAGCAGAGGTGATCTTAGAGAATCTCAACCTCCCAGACACACGAGCATTCACACACCCAAAACCAGAACTCTAGAGTCACCAGGAGTCCCTACTTGTGAGCCTACTCATGGGGACGGTCATCTGGGAGCACCTGTCACCCCAGAAACCAAGGGCTCAGGTCCCGCTCTGGAAACCTTGGGCCTGCCCTATCTGCCCAGGCCCTGAGTGCAACAGGGAGAGGAGTCGCGGATTCACCTTGGGATCTCTCCTATGCATGTCTTGCTTTTCTTTCACTCACCTCTTTTGGCGTGGTTGGGGACCAGCGGTGCTGTGACAGACCCAGGTCTGGCCAACAGTCTCCCCAGAGGCAAATGAAACCTCTTGCGGCTGCTTGTCAGGAGAGCTGTTGATCGGTCCCAGGCCCTGCCCCGGGGCTGCTGAGTCTCAAGCGGCTTGAGCTCTCCGTACGGGCCACCAAATTTGTTACTGCAATAACATGGCCACCTGCCACAATAGCCAATTCTGAGACAGTGGTGAGGTGAGCAGCAAGATGTTTATTATATATTGATATATAGGAGACGGAGGGGAATAGATTCCTCCAAAAAACCCGTCTCTGCCACTGGAGATTGGCTGAAGTCTTTTATAGAGACAGGATTATGGATCTTTTGTGGTAGTTTCCCCTTGAGGTGATGATGTCTTAGATGAGTTAACCTTCTACTGGTATTCTTAGAGGTTATCTGGTGACATTTTGGAGATTATCTGGCGACATCCTGCTTTTTCTTGTCACAAGATGGGTGCTTTGTTTGGTTTTTCATTCTTAGATCATTATCACTTGTTTTCCACCCTCCAGGGAGGAACATCGTTAATCTTAAACCTGTTTGTAGAGACTGGAACCGGAGGGACAAATCACGAGACAATGTGGCCGTTAGCAATGGGGAGTAAATAATAGTGAGCTGGGCCTATGCAGCCTCTTCCAAATCCACTACAAAAGGCCTTAAGGATTGTGACATGCAGCTTGTTGGCTTTGTCTTTAGCTTCTTTGAGAAGGGCACTGGCCATTATGCCCGTATCTAAAGCTAAATCGTTTTGGGGATCTTCCCATTCAGCACATTCTAACCATAATTTTGCTTCCCTAGGGCCAACTAACATATGGATTAATTGATATAAATCAGGCAATCCTGGCTGGTAAGCATTAATAAGGACTATGAATTCTGTAGTAAATCTATGAGGACCCCCACGTCATGAATAGGATCATTTGTATTTGAATTTTTAATAGATTCTCTAGGGGAAAAAAAAAAGGAAGTTCAGGTAGAGAACTTTTAGAAGGACGTGGAAGCAGAAGACTTTATAGAGAAGAAGTTGAAGGCAGGGGGGCAAGGGAGCTGCAGCAAGGGGTGCAAGTACAGCAGAGCTCTGGCTTTCTAATTCTTTATTTTTCTTAGTTAATTCAGAAACTGAATTCTGCAATTCTTTATTCTGTTCAGTCAATTTAGATACAGAATTCTGCAAAGAAGGTACTATACTCTGTTGGTGGTGTTTCATGGCTTTAAATTGCCAGTCAGAAAAAATGTCCAATTGCAATTTTTTAATGCAGGACTTCCTCTGTTCTAATTCATTGCACAGATGATTCAAACTAGCAAATTCAAAAGTTCCATAATTTTGCCATTCATCCAAACTGCCTTTAGTAAATTCATGCCAAGCAGACAAAAGTAAGCAAGAGGAAGAACCATAATGTTTATTCATATAATGAGCAGGAGTTTTCAAAGGAAACTCTGTTTTGCTCTCCAAATTAGCATTCTCCCTATTTTCAGAAGTAGTGTAAATTAGCTTCAGAAGCTTTTCAAACAAAATGTCAGAGCTCTCAGCTTCTCAGAACCAGCTAATTTCTTTAACAAAAGACTGCCACAGAGTTTGGAAATGCAAGTTTCTTAGGGTTCTGAGGGCCTTAAACAATGACCCTGAGGCACCTGAAACAAAGGAACTTATGTTCCATTCAAAAGATAGAGAGAAGAAAAAGACAAATCTTCCAATAAGTCAGGGAGCCTCTACACAAAGTAAGTGGGGCTAGGACCCAAGAGGTGTTTACCTGCCACAACTCCCGGGATCCTGCAGAAAGTGGATAGGCCCAAGAGGCTTTGCTGGCACCAGAAGCTCTGGTTTTCTTTCTGCCCTGGATGCTGCAGAGGTAAAATCCTTTGGGTCCCTTCCTGGTGTTGCAATAAATATCTTAGTGAAGTCACCAGACCAACACTCGGATTGGATATTAAAAACAAATAAAATGTATTGAAGGAATAAACCGCATGAAAGCATGCATTCAGTTTGGCTGTATAGGTATGCTCTACCTTTCAGGGAAAACTAAGAGAGTTAACAAGTAGCTTGAGTGCAGGGAACAGTTTTACATCAAAGCAATGGCAAGAAACGAGGTGAGATTTACAAGGGTGGCAATTAACTGTGAAACTTTCTTTACATCAGTTTCTAGTCTAACACAAATCTCTCATACTTGATACAATTTAACTCAGGCAATATTTCTAAAATGAAAAGTAGAAACAATTTTGACATGAATGTTTTGTGATATGCAAGTTAGTGATATATTTGCAGCTGGGCCAACTTAACTTGTAATCTTTGGATACAGAACTGACCGTTAGGAAAGTGTAAATAAACTTTGCTTATTTAGCTGAGAGAGAGAGAGAATGCCTAGGAGCTTGCTGAGGAACTTCTTTTAAGGTAGTTAAAATAACATGTTTATCTATAAGCTCTAATTTGCTTTAACAACTCAATGAAGCTTTTTATAAGGCCAGCTGCGGGAACACTCTTAACAAGCATGGTTAGGCTTTGTTTTTCACAGGGCAAACTTTAACAGAAGCCAAATCGTTGTCAGGAGTGTAGAAGTAAAACCCTCAGTTTAATTTCAGAATGGAGTGCTTAATTTTAATTCTGAAATTCTCTCAATAGACCTACCAGCACCTCAAAATGTAAAAGTTCCTCACACACCAGAGACGTGTGGGGAAGGGGATTCACTCTCTCGATCGTAGGCACTTGTTATTTTTGTTGACGGAAAAGGTAACACCGAATGAGAGTGACATGTGCACAGCTTCACAAAGGTAAAGCATGTCATTAAAGGGTATACAAGAAAAAAAAGGATCTATCTTTATAATTTTGAAACAACAACCAAGAAAAAAATATGTGTGGGTATTGTTGTAGGGGAAAAACATCATAGAGTTTAGTAAAACAAAAAGAAAGTTTTATTTGCCATATATTCAAAGGGCAGAAGTGGGAAACGGACAACCATGCTGCCAGAGCCATGTCTGCCCGAGTCCAAGGAAATATCACAGTACAGACAAAAGTGGGAAAATGGATAAGCATGCTGCTAGAGCCATGTCTGTCCAAATCCAAAGAATATTACAGAACAGGCAAGAATGGGAAAACAGACAAGCATGCTGCCACAGCCATGTCTGCCGGAGTCCAAAGAACCATTAGTCATCAGTATATATTAACATTACAAATGGGCAAAACCATTGAAAGCTTAGCCTTTTCAGATTGGCTAGAAACTGTGATCCTACGTTTTGAATTGTCTTTCTTAACAATCATTGGTACAGGTTTCAGTAACAAGAGTCAGAGGGTCTTCATTGGTCCAACAAATTTCTACTCACTAAATGGTAATAGAAAAAGATAAGAGTGGAAAGTCTTTTGTGTTGTGTTTGATCAGCTTTATGTGAAAGTTTCCCTAAAAGATATTTTCCAAGATTATCTTAGCTATTGTCTTTATACCTCAGAGCCCAGTTGATGTGTCCTTATGAGTCCTTGTGGGCCCAGCTCCAGCTGGGTCACATTCTTTATGCTCAAGGAGAGGGAATAATAACTCTAATATTATTTCCTAAATTAGTATATATGTATGTGTACATTTATGTGTACAGGTATGTATATGGGAGTATATAGTGTGTGTATATATATATGTGTATGCATATATATATGCATGTATGTGACTGCACATATATTCATATATATAATAAAGCATATAGGGGGCACAGTTACAGATAGTTACAGATACTTCTTAGACATAACCAAACACCTCACGGGATTGGTTTCCTGGGTTTGAATAATTAAGACCATAGTCTTGTGGGACATCTTGGTTAATTGGCATAACATAGTTTATGTTCTACATTCTAGCTTGGTGAGTAGTGTCTGGGGTCTTAAAAGCTTGTGAGCAGCCATCTAAGATACAACTATTGGTCTCTACTCATCTGTAGCAAAAGAAACAGAACACCAAAGACTCAAAGAAGAAACTAGTCTACAGGACTAATTAATAGTCTACACAAACTACAGCCTTATCTACCCTGAGACAAGAACTAGATGGTGACTGGCTACCACTACTGACTGTTCTGACCGCTGCCACAATAGATAGACCTTGATAGAATGGGAGAAAAATGTGGAACAGAACCTTAAATTCCTTTAAAAAAAAAAAAAAAAAGACTTTCTGGGCTGGTTGGGACTGGAAGTCTCCCCAAGACTATTGCCCTGAGATATTCTTTAAACCTTGAACTGAAACTCGTCCCTGAGGTCACCTCCTAGATAAATAACAGGCTGGCTCACAAAATAAAGAATACCACTCTTGAGTGCTGTGCTCTTCTAAAAAATCACCTATATGAGACCAATAATTAAAACAAAGATAAGAATGTAAGGGGGCAGGGAAACTAGATTAATGGAAATGGAACAACTAGAATGGAAATATTGATAATGTTTGAGAATTGTGAAGAGTATAACCAATATCATTGAACAATTAGTGTAGAAATCATTGAATGGGAACCCAAACTGCTGCTTAAACCTTCACTGAAAACACAATAATATATTACTAAAAAAAGAAGAACAAGAAAATAGGAGCACCAGCAAGGTTTTCTGGATTGTGTTAACACTTGGAAACAGAAACATGTTAGGAGTCCATAACCTTAACCAGTCCATAACCTTAACCTTAACCTCTCTTGGCCTGGGATTCCTAAGGTTTAAATCAGTAGATTCTCTCCTAGCTGCACTCCTCTTTCCACATCATGGTGCTGTTGTAAAATTTGGTGAGGTCATGAATGTAAAACACATTGAACTGGCATCTACTTAGTGCTCCACAGATAACAGGAATCACTATTATTATCATCCTGAGCTATCCAAAACTGTATTCATCTACCTTGAGGTTTGGCAATGTCCCCTCACTAGGGTTTTTCATTTCCTAGATGTTCTTTTGATAATGATTTAGGAATTGGTTAGACTCAGGTGTATGGTAGGGTAAGGGAGGATGAAAGGGACTAGATATCTATATTAGTTTTCTGTTGCTATGCAACAAATTTCCACAAAGTTAGTGGCTTAAAACAACATAAACAGTATACATGAGTCAGGAATACAGGAATGGACTAATACTCTGTATCACCAGGCTGAAATTAATGTCTCAGTCAGGGGTGCAGTCTCATCGGAGGTTCTCTCTCCTCTTCAAAGGTCAGGAGAATTCAGTTCCTTGAGGTTGTAGGATTAAGCTCTGCAGCTTCTATAGTTGGCCTGCCATTCCGCACATGTGGCCCTCTCCAGAACATGGGAGTTTCCTTTGTCAAGATCAGCAGAAGTCTGTTTCTCCTTAAAAGGATCAGCTTGATTCAGTTAAACCCATTCAAGGAAATGTTCCTTTTGATTTTTTTTACAGTGAACTGATTAAGGACCTTATTTGCATTTGCAAACTCCACTTTTGTCATATAAAATTACCTAATTAGAGAAATAATATACCAACATTATTTAGAGGTCCAGGCCACACACAAGAGGAGGGGATTATATAGGGCTGTACCACAGAGTGGAGGAGCCCTGATGGCTCCTGACTGTGCAATGGTTAAGTGCTTGGCTGCTAACCAAAAAAGTCGGCAGTTCGGGCCTACTAGCTGCTCAGCAGGATAAAGATGTGGCAGTCTGCTTCCATAAAGATAACAGCCTTGGAAACCCTATGGGGATGTCCTACTCTGAGTCAGAATGGACTGGACAGCAACCTCAGAGGGAAGAAATCATGGAGGCCATCTTAGATTTTTGCCTGCTACAATAATGTCTTTTCTGTCCCCTTCCAACTCAGGGAGTCTGAATTTTATTTTTACATAAAAGAACTGGTATGGGTTTAACAGAAAGCATTGGAAGAGAGGAGAGTGTAATGACAGGAATTGAACAAACTACTAGTCATCAGAGAGGTGCTCTGTATGCTTCCATTCATTTGATCCTCACAAGAACCAGCAGTAATCTCATTAAGAAACTTGAGCTTCTTAGGCCTACAAACCCAGAACTTCATCTCATTTCATCCCATTATTTGCTGTGTAATTCTCTAGATAGTGAGCTTCATCTAGCTGGATGTAAAATGAAGTTACTTCAGGTTCACCCCCCCACTTTTTCCTTTGACCCTTCCCAGTCCTCACACAATGTAATTGTTGATTGCCACTCCATTTTATCTTACGTTCTCCTGGGGTTTCACTTTAACTCAGTTTTTCAGTCTATCTCCTTTTTTCTGTTCCCCTCTCAACTCCCCTAATCTCCATTTGTCTGTGTGAGGAACTCTTAAATATTAAGGTGCTGGTAAGTCTAATTGGGAGATTTCAGAGTTAAAATTAAGCACTCAATTCATAAATTAAACTAAGGAGTTTACTTCTGGAAGTAGGAGACTGAGAGAGAGAGCTGTAACCTGGAAGATGGTGAGAAGCAGTAGCAGGAGCTACCCGACATCAGAGACCTGGCAGCAGGAGACAGCATGGTGGGCTTCCCAGCCCATGGACAGAGAAAGCTGAGTGTCTCTGGACAGAGGCCTAGGGCCAGGGAAAGGCGTGCCTGTGAGCACAGCTGGGAAGAGACTGTCCTGATGGAAAAACTATATCCTTGAGTGTTCCCGAGCCTGAATTGTAACGTTATTTCTCTAATATACTCCATAATCGTGAATGTTGTTCATGAGTTCTGTGTGGCCACTGCAATGAAATATAAAACCCAGCAAAAAAGTAGAGAGTGCTGTGGGAGGGATGGTTGGTGTCAGAATCGGTAAAGATGGCAGAGAGAGGAGGCATGCCTGACCCCTGCTTCATAAGAATCAGCCTTGGGCTGTTAGTCTTGGTTCTACTCCCCCCTTGTGAAGTTACAAGAGGTCAGGCACTGCCTCCACATCATCTTTAAATCCAGCCCTAGAATAATTTCCACACACAGAACAGGTCCACCCGACATATGGCTAAGGCTGGGCCCAGTAACTTACACTTCGTTTGTTACTACTGTAAGAAACCTAGACATTTTAAAGTGAATGTTTAAAACTAAAAAATAAATTGGGCAACCAAACATTAGCTGTAGCCCAAAAGCAGAATGAAGGGACTCTGGGGACAAATCACAGGATTTTCCTATGGTAGCCCTAAACTCTCAGGGAGAAACTACCATTCAAATAAAGTAACCATGTAAATATTTAATTGACACAGGTGTTACCTTATCTGCAATAAACCCTACAAATTTACAAAAGCCCTTGTCCCAGAGTAATAAAACATCAAGTGTCATGGGGATTACTAATCAAGAACAGATTTTAACCCATTCCCAGCCTGTTTGCATCTCTTTAGGTCCTGTAGAGGACATGCACTCATTTTTACTCAGCTTGATACTCCAGTAAATTTATTAGGAAGAGATCTGTTATCCAAATGGACTAGCCAAACAAAATTTTCAGAAACAGAAGACATGCCATTACATTTACCTGCAGCCAATCAACAGATAGACTCTACAATAGAAAACGCTTTAGGTGAAGAGGCCTACTGCTATTTATAAGCACTTAGATTACCACTACAAGAAGGTCATTCTCTTACTATATACAATACTATGGAATGTCTTTCTTCTGTACCTGAAAGTTTATGGGCCACTACTTCTACCGATGTTGGTTGGGTCCTATCAGCTGAACCAGTTAATATTCAAATACACCAAAACCAAACCCTTACCTAAAATTTCTCAATACGTTTTAAAATGAGAAGCTAAGGAAGGACTTGTTCATATAATTCAAGACTTTATGGCTAAAGGCTTAAAAATTCCTTGCACCAGTCATTGAAACACTCCAGTTTTCCCTGTTAAGAAATCCAACAGTCAGGCCTGGAGATTTGTACAAGACTTGCCTGCTATAAATTGTATAGTAATTCCAAGATTCCCCATAGTTCCTAACCCTCACCTGCTCCTCCCTAATGTTCCCCCTGAAAGGACTCACTTTATAGTAGTTCATCTTTGCAGCAATTTCTTTGGCACTCCAGTCCATCTGAACAGTGAATATTTGTTTGCCTTCATTTGGGGGGACCAACAATTTACCTGGACCGTCATGCCCCAAGGTTTTACCGAGTCCCCCACCTTTTTTTCTCAGATTTTACATACAGTTTTACAGACTCTACAGTTCACTCAGGAGTCTACTTTACTACAATATGTGGATGATTTACTGGTCTGCTCTAACTCTCAACAGGCATGTCTTACTGATAGTATCCTGTTGTTACATTTGGCTAGAGGAGGTCACAAAGCCTCCACAGAAAAAGTACTGTTAGCCCAACCTTTTGTTAAGTACTTGGGACATATTATTTCGGCAAAAGGGGTCACTATAGACCCCAAAGGAAAAGAGACCATCTTAGCTTATCCTGTCCCTACTACCAAGAAATAGTTAAGAGGATTTCTAGAATTCTGTGGCTATTGCAGACCTAGGATATCTAATTTTTCTTTGATGGCTCAACCTCTTTACCATTATCTAAAGAGTTCAGAGCCTGACCCCTTCCAGCTATCCAAGTGTGGCCAAAAGGCCACTACTTAAAATCAAGAACCATGGCCATCAAATCAATTCTGACTCATAAAGACCCTAAAGGACAGACTAGAATGGCTCCATAGGGTTTCCAGGGAGTGTCTGGTGGATTCAAACTGCCAACCTTTTGGTTCAGAGCTGTAGCTCTTAACCACTACACCACCAGAGTTTCCTAATTAATTACCATTCCTGCTCTAGGGTTTCCTTATTATAATTTAGACTTTTCACTTTTGTCCATGAGATTTTTGGAAATGCTCTAGGAGTACTCACCCAAAAACATGGAGGACAATTGAGACCCGTTCGTTATTATAGCATCCAGCCGAACCGTGTCACAAGGGCTTACCCCCTTACCTTAGAGCAATTGCTGCAATTGCTAGACTAGTCGAGATCACTGCAGATATTTTAGGAAATTTTCTTGATGTTTATATCCCTTATGAGGTGTCAGACATTTTAAATTCAACATTTACTCAACACTTGCTGGCCAGCAGGCTGATTTCTTATGAGGTTCTCCTTCTGCCTGCTTCTAATATTCAATTACATACTATAACTTTTCTGAATCCAGCTATATTGTTACCTTTACCTAATAATGATGACCATCTACCCCATGATTACTTAAATCTTACTAAATAGCTTTTGTCTCCTAGACCAGATTTACAAGAAAACCTGTTATCGAATCCTGATTTAGTTCTATTTGTTCATGGGTCATATTTAAATCCTGAACCTATGAGCTCTTATTACCAGAGAGGATATGCTGTGACTACCTCAACCGAGGTCCTCAAAAGTGATACCCTTCCTGAAGTCACTTCAGGTCAGCAAGCTGAACTAATTGCACTCAGGAAGGCTTGCAAACTGGCTTCTGGATGGTCAGTGACTATATTTATGGGTTCTAGGTATGTTTTTGGAGTTATTCATGATTTTGGCATGTTATGGAAAACAAAAGGTGTTCCTAACTTCTTCTGGGACCTAAAGTAAAAATGGGCCTTTAGTAGCAGCTCTCTTAGAAGCCCTTTTGCTCCCCTCTGAGATTGCTGTAATTAAAATCCAGGCCCACCCACCCAAAGGAGCTTCACAAAACAGAGGAAATTAAAGGAAATGACTTAGCTGACAGAGTAGTTAAACATGCCGCCCTCATTCATGACCATGATGATTCAACTCATGATCATGATGAAAAAGAATAGATAATAATAATAAAAACAATTAGGACGCCTGAAAATATGGCACCTGTAAAATGCCGCCCATCAAAATTTGACCTGAGAAATTTCAGAATCACTTTTTAAACACCAACAGTTAGCCCTTGCAGAGGAATGGAGAATGGGAACAGACCAGCTGTCATCAAGACCCAACCACTGGATTGTGGATTGGGCCTAATTAAAAAAAACAAACAAAACAAAACAAAACAAAAAAACTCATCTTGCCAGAATCCCTACTTGTTCCTATGGTTAGAAATTACTGGCATGATAATAGAGGAATAATGACAGACCTTTAGAATTCCATTGGTGGGGAGATTTTTCTGTCATTTTAGATCATGTTTTTACATAGTTTTAAAAATCAAACCCACCCTTGTTTCAATCCCGTCAATGCTCCTCACAAGTTTTTAACAGTTATGTATGGTCTTTTACATTGGGGGACTGTTTTAGATAATGAACAACTTTTAACATGCTTATAGAGAATCTTTCCAGGCCTGGAGAAATTGCCTTCAAGAATTTATTTGAACATCAAAAATCAGCTCCACATGATGAGGTTGAAAAATGGAAGAAATATAGTTGCTCCCAATGTCCCACCTCTGGAATATGAATGGGACCCAACAAGAACTTATTTCTCCCTAAATCCCTGCAAGCCCCTGTACTGGAGGCATTTCACATGAATACCCATTTGGGAAGAGACAAGACGGTAGAGATTTTAAAGAAATATGGATGTGGGCATTTTTATGGAGCTGCTGAACAAGTGGCTTCCCGATGTTTGATTTGCTCTCAGATTAATTCAGGTAAACCTTATGTGATGGTTAAGACTGCATGTCAACTTGGCTGAGCCAAGATTCTCAGTGTTTTGGCAGTTGTGTGATGTGATTACTTTCCTGTTGAGATTTGATATGTGATCACCTCCATGCTGGGATCTGCTGTGAGTAGCCAGTCGGTTGAAGGGGAGTTTCCTTGGGCACGTGGCCTGCATCAAGTGCGGGTAGACGTTCTCGCAAGTCTTGGGGGCTTTTGCTTGTTTTAGATCCTGCAGCTGGCTCCTGTTAGTCTGACCTCTGGTTCTTGGGACTTGAGCTAGCAGCTTACCTGCGCTCTTGCCTGCCCATCTTGGGATTTGTTGATCTTGACAGCCTATGAGCAACAACCTTGCCCTCTGACCTGCCAATCTTGGATTTGCCAGCCCCTGTGGCTACGTGAATCAGAGGCCTCTATTCTGACCCATGGACATGGGATGTTACAACCTCTACAACCGTGTGAGTGATTTCCTTGATATAAATCTATATATACATATATTTATACTCTTTACTGGTTTTGCTTCTCTAGAGAACCCAGCCTAAGACACCTTATAAAGCTCCACCTGGGAGATTTCCCTTGCTGTCAGGATCAGTGCTTGAATGGCAGACTGATTTTATCCAACGTCCCCCCTAAAGTGGTTACAAGTTTGTATTAGTAATGATTTGTAGATTTTCTCACTGGGTCAAAGCTTTCCCCAGTCGTCAAGCTACTACCACGTTTGTGGCTAAGATACTTCTTGAGAACATTATACCCGTGTGGGGAGCCCCAAGGGTCCTTTATAGTAACAGAGGCACCCATTTTACTGGGCAAATACTTAAGGAAATATGTAAAATCTTCCCCATTTTAAAGACTTCATTGTCCTTATCACTCTGAATACTCTGGTCAAATTGAGAGAATTAATGGTATAATAAAAAACTAGCCAAAGTTTCCAAATCTTTACAATTGTTTTGGACTAAGGTGCTGCCTCTAGCCCTTTTAAATTAAAGAACTACTCCATTTAGACCTCACAAATTGACTACTCATGAAATTATCACTGGAAGGCCAATGGCACTCCCCTATTGGGTGACACACCCTGATTCAAATTTAGTTCAGTCTGATTTGTTACAATAGTGTAAATCTTTGATTCAATATTTTACACAGGTTATGAAGTGCTCCTCCTGACAGTTACATAGGTAGCCACTTTAAACCTAGCTACCCTTCTTCCTATAAGATGATAAATATCACTATCTTTCCCATAACTGTCTAAACTTGACTGAGCAGCTTCTGACTCAGAATGATTTAAAAACAAAAACAAAAAAACACCTCTTTTTGAACTTATTGCTCTTACCCAAGCAAGTAAATTAGCTAAAAAAAGTCTATAACAATTTTTGCAGATTCAAAATAGAAATGTAAAAGAGAAGTTTTTAACCTGTTCTAGTATAGTTATGGGGCCCTGGTGGCTCAGTGGTTAAGCATTTGGCTGGCTGCTAACAAAATGGCCAGCAGTTCAAATCCACCAGCCGCTCCATGGAAATCCTATGGGGCAGTTCTACTCTGTCCTATAGGGTCGCTATGAGTCAGAATTGATTCAACGGCAACGGGTTTTGGTTTTTTTCTGGGGGGGTTAGTACAACTATTAAAAATGGTGCTTTAGAGACAAACATGTAGGATGCCTTACTGCTCCCTTCTGAAATTGCCATAGTTAAAATACAAGCACAAAAGCCACAGGGAGTGCCCCAAACTGAAGACATCAGAAAAAATAACAAATGCAGTTGCAAAAAGGGCAGCTTCCAAAATTATTGTTGCCTCTGTAACAGCAAAAGAAGGCACAGAGGGGATTTTAGAAGAATCTATAGATAGCTCTTCACATGAAACCACTGATACATTCCCACCCATCAAAGAATAGCTTTTAAAACAATAGCAATTGGCTCAGTATAAAGAAGTTGAAGCATAAAAAAAGTCAGGCTGTTATCAAGACCCTAACACTAAGCTATGGTTAGGACCTAATACCAAAAGTGCTCTTCCTAAATTTTTACATGTCCCTATGATGAAGACTCTATAAGACAATATTCATCTAGAAGAGATAAAATGATTAAAGTTTAAAGGAAATACTGGCAAAGAAAGCTTTCTGAAGCAGCTGAGTACGTGACTACTCATGGTTCTATTTGTCCTTGTTAAAATCCTGAGAAACATCTTAAGACTTCCCCTGGACAATATCCTTTGCCATCTAAACTTATGCTTGACTGGCAGACTTTTTTGAGCTCCCACCTTCCAGTAGTTACAAGCATGTCTTAGTGATCATTTGTAGATTTTCACACTAAGTAAAAACTTTTATTTGCTGATGGGCTACTACCTCTTTTGTGGCAAAGAAGCTTCTTGAAAACATAATACCCACTTAGGGGGCACCCAAGATTCTTTGCAGTGACCAGGGAACTCATTTTACTAGACAAGTTATTCAAGAATTTTGCCAAGTTTTCCCCATATACCAGAGATTGCATTGCCCTTCCCACCTGCAGTCCTTCGGTCTTGTGGAAAGAACTAATAGTATAATAAAAACTCCATCTAACTTTCTGAATGCTTAAATTTGCCCTGGACTAAAGTTCTCCCTTTAGTCCTTCTAAATTTAAGATCCTTTTGGATCTCATAAACTTACTTCTTATGAAATAATTACTAGAAGGCCTACCATCCTTCCCTACATTGCCTCTACTAATCCTAATTTAGTACAATCTAGAATTCTTAAAATATTGTCAATCTTTAATAAAATACTCTAAGAAATATCTTTCACAAGCTGAACAGACATTCGAGGGGCAGAAAACTAAACCTTTTTATATTAATCAATATTAACCCAGGAGATTATGTTTACTGGAAAGACATCAGCTAAAAAACTCATTAGAACCTCATTGCAGGGGACCCTATCTTGTCCTTTAACTAATCCTTGTACAACTAAACTAGAAGGAATTAACCTTTGGATTCATTCACTACAGTTAAAGAAAGCCAAAGAACCTGCAGGGATTTGTCAGCCAGCCGGAGATTTGAACCCTTGACTGAAACAGCATGTCAGCGATTCAAAACAGTTTCAAAGCCAACTGCTGACCCCAAAGCCACAGAGCAAGATAGCAAATGCACTGCTGAAAATCTATGAACTCCAGTTCTTAACTGTTGATATTTTAATACTTTTGATTATTTTTGTTTATTTGTAGTATTATATATTTTTTGCTCTAGTAATCATTGACGATCTTTAAGCCTAGAAGTTTAACTTTTTATTTCTTTTTTTAAGAGAGATCTTTGCTTTTTTGTTTTTTTAAATTGTGCTTTAAGTAAAAATTGGCAATTCAAGTTAGTTTCTCATACAAAAATTTATACACACATTGCTAAGTGACCCTAGTTGCTTTCCCTATACTGTAACAGCAGCACACTCCTCCTTTCCACCCCAGATTTCCTATGTCGATTCAACCGCTCCTGACCCTGTCTGCCTTCTCCTCTCGCCTACAGACAGGAGCTGCCCATTTAGTCTCATGTACCTACTTGAGCTAAGAAGTATACTACTCACAAGTATCACTTTGTGTCCCATAGGCCAGTCTAATCTTTTTTTATTTTGCTGCATTTTTTTAATTGTACTTTAGATGAAGGTCTACAGAACAAACTAGCTTCTCATTAAACAGTTGGTACATATGTTTTATGACGTTGGTTAACAACCGCGTAACATGTCAGTACTCTCCCTTCTCAAGCTTGAGTTCCCTATTACCAGCTTTCTTGTCCCCTCCTGTCTTCTAGTCCTTGTCCCTGGGCTGGTGTGCCCCTTTAGTCTAGTTTTAGCTTATGGGTCTGTCTAATCTTTGGCTAAAAGATGAACCTCAGGAGTGACTTCATTACTGAGCTAAAAGGGTGTCTAGGGGCCATATTCTCAGGTTTCTCCAGTCTCTGTTAGGCCCGTAAATCTGGTCTTTTTTTGAGTTAGAATTTTGTTCTACATTTTTCCCCAGCTCTGTCTGGGACCCTCTTTTGTGATCCCTGTCAGAGTAGTCAGTGGTGGTAGCCAGGCACCATCTAGCTGTACTGGACTAAGTCTGGTGGAGGCCGTGGTAGTAGTGGTCTATTAGTCCTTTGGACTAACATTTGACTTGTGTATTTAGTTGTCTTCATTTCCCCTTGCTCCTGAAGGGATGAGACCAGTGGAGTATCTTAGATGGCCACTCATAGGATTTTAAGACCCCAAACCCTACTTACCAAAGTAGAATGTAGAACATTTTCTTTATAAACCTGTTATGCCAATTAAGCTGGATGTTTCCTGAGATCATGGTCCCCACAGCCCTCAGCCCTGTAATTCGGTCCCTAAGGGAGTTTGGATTTGTCCATGGAGCTTCCATGACCCTATCCTGAACAAGTCGTGCTGGCTTCCCTAGTATTGTGTACTGTCTTACCCTTCACCAAAGTTACCACTTGTCTATTGTCTATTTAGTGTTTTTCCTTTTTCCCCCTCCCCTCCCTTGTAACCAAAGATTGTTTCTTTTTTTGTGTAAACCTTTTCATGAGTTTTTATAGTGCGGGTCTCATACAATATTTTTCCTTTTGTGATTGCCTTATTTCACTTAGTATAATGACCCTCCA
Organism: Trichechus manatus latirostris; assembly: GCF_000243295.1. Taxonomy (NCBI): domain Eukaryota; kingdom Metazoa; phylum Chordata; class Mammalia; order Sirenia; family Trichechidae; genus Trichechus; species Trichechus manatus. The sequence continues at coordinate 199,794 of NW_004444331.1, forward strand.
GATTCACACACGCTGTGAAATGCTCTGCAGATTCATCATTGTTCTTTATCATTGTGTAGTATTCATTTGTGTGTATTACCATATGTTTATCCATTCATCTTTTGATGGGCTTCTAGGTTGTTTCCATCCTTTTGCTATTCTGAACAATGCTGCAATGAACATGGGTGTGCATATATCTATTTCTGTGACAGCTCTTACTTCTCTAGGATATATTCCAAGGAGCAGGATAGCTGAATCATATGGTACTTCTATTTCTAGCTTTTTAAGGAAGCACCAAATCTATTTCCAAAGTGGTTGTACCATTTTACATGCTTCTAGGAATATTTTTTAATTCCGTCTTTGATTTCTTCTATTACCCAGTGATTTTAAAGCAGGATGTTATTTAGTTTCCATGTAACTGATTTTTTTCCTTGCATTTAATGTAGATAATTTCTACTTTGATGACATTGTGATCAGAGAAGATACTTTGTATTATCTCAACACTTTGGGTTTTGTTGAGGGTTGCTTTGTGGCCTAATACGTAGTCTATTCTGAAGAACATTCTATGTGCGTTGGAAAAGAATGTGTACTTTGCAGCTGCTGGGTGGAGTGTTCTATATATGTCTATGAGTTGAAGTTGTCTGATTGTGGCCTTTAGTTCTTCTGTAGCTTTGTTGAGTTTCTTTCTAAATGTTCTGTCCTTTACTGAGAGTGGTGTGTTGAAGTCTCCTACTATTATAGTGGAACTGTGAATTTCTATTTTCAGTGTTGTTAAAAGTTTGTTTTATGTATTTTGGAGCCATGTCATTGGGTGTGTAAATATTTATTATGGTTATATCTTCATGATGGATCATCCTTTTAATCATGATATAGTGCCCTTCTTTGTCTCTTATGGTGGATTTTGTTTTAAAGTCTATTTTGTCTGAGATTAGTATTGCCACTCTTACTCTTTTTTGGTGGCTGTTTGCTTGATATATTTTTTTGGATCCTTTGATTTTGAATAAATTTATGTCTTTGTTTCTAAGGTGTGTCTCTTGTAGATAGCATATTGATGGATCTTGTTTATTTATCCATTCTGTCACTCTCTGTCTCTTTATAGGTGCATTTAGGCCATTTACGTTCAGTGTAATTATTCATAGGTGTGAATTTATTGTCATTTTGTAGTGTTCTTTTTTTCTTTCTTTCTTTTTTTTGTGCAGCTGATGCTTTCTTTTCTTTCTCTTACTCTCCTGTGGTGAATTCCTTTTGTTTGCAGATTTTTTTCATTTCTTTTGTTATTGTATATTTTGTTTTTACTGAGACTTCATGTTTTTCTTCTTTATTTTGATGAGTCATTTTGTTAACTTTCTTTGTGGTTACCTTGAAATTTACCCTTATCTTCCTAAGTTTGAACAAGATTATTATTACTTGGTATCGTTTTGCCTTCCTCTTCTTTAGAAAGTTCTATACCTACACCATTTATTCCCCTTTAATTGTTCTGATGTTGTCATTTACAGGTTAACGTCTCTGGTTCCCTTATGCAGGTTTCTTTTGGTTTCTTGCAGTAGTTGCTTGTAGTTTTCATTGTATAGGTCTTTTATGTCTCTGGTTAGATTTATTCCTAAGTATTTTATCCTCTTGGGGGCTATTGTAAATGATATGGATTTGGTGATTTCCTCTTCTAAGTTCTCTTTGTTGGTGTAGAGGAATCCAACTGATTTTTGTATGTTTATCTTGTATCCTGAAACTTTGCTGAAATCTTCTATTAGTCCCAGTAGTTTTCTTGTGGATTCTTTGGGGTTTTCTGTGTATAAGATCCTATCATCTGCAAATAGAGATACTTTGACTTCTCCCTACCAATTTGGATGCCCTTTATTTCTTTTTCTAGCCTAATTGCTCTGGCTAGGACTTCCAGCACAATGTTGAATAAGAGTGGCGATAAAGGGCATCCTTGTCTGGTTCCCTTTCTCAAGGGGAATGCTTTTAAAGTCTCTCCATTTAGGATGATGTTGGCTGTTGGCTTTGTATAAGTGCCCTTAATTACATTGAGGAATTTCCCTTCTATTCCTGTTTTGTTGAGAGTGTTAATCATGAATGGGTGTTGGACTTTGTCAAATACCTTTTCTGCATCGATTGATAAGATCATGTGGTTCTTGTCTTTTGTTTTATTCATGTGATGGATTACATTGATTGTTTTTCTAATGTTGAACCATCCCTGCATACCTGGTATGAATCCCACTTGGTCATGGTGAATTAGTTTTTTGATATGTTGTTGAATTCTATTGGCTAGAATTTTGTTGAGGATTTTTGTGTCAATGTTCAAGAGGGATATTGGTCTGTAATTGTCTTTTTTGTGGTGTCTTTACCTGGTTTTGGTATCATGATTATGCTGGCTTCATAGAATGAGTTTGGGAGTATTCCATCCGTTTCTATGCTCTGAAATACATTTAGTAGTAGTGGGGTTAACTCTTCTCTAGAAGTTTGGTAGAATTCTCCAGTGAAACCATTAGGGGAAGGACTTTTGTTTTTTAATTACCTTTTTCAATCTTTTCTTTTGTTACAGGTATTTATTCTACCTCTGTTTGTGTTAGGTTAGGTAGGTAATGAGTTTCTAGAAATTTGTCTATTTTCTCTAGGTTTTCAAATTTGTTAAGAGCTTAATTTTTCATAGTATTCTGTTATGATTCTTTTAATTTCAGTTGCATCTGTTGTGATATCAACCATCTCATTTCTTATTCAGGTTATTTTCTTCCTCTGCTGTTTTTCTTTGTCAGTTTGGCCAATGGTTTATTGATTTTGTTGATCTTTTCAAAGAACCACCTTTTAGTCTTGTTAACGCTTTCTATTGTTTTTCTATTCTCTGTTTCATTTAATTCTGCTTTAATTCTTATTATTTACTTTCTTTTGGCACCAGAGGGCTTCTTTTGCTGCTCTCTTTCTACCCGTTTGAGTAGTAGAGTTAATGTTTTGAGTTTGGCCCTTTCTTTGTTTTGATGTGTGCGTTTATTGCTATAAACTGACCTCTGAGCACTGCTTTTGCTGTGTCCCAAAGGTTCTGGTACGATGTGTTTCCATTCTTATTTGATTCTGTGAATTTATTCTATCCTTAATTTCTTCTATAACCAAGAAATTTTTGAGCAAGTTGTTGTTCAATTTCCACGTGTGTGATTTTTTTTTTCCTTACTTTTTCTGATATTGAGTTCTACTTTTATGGCTTTCTGGTTAGAAAAGATGTTTTGTAATATTTTGATGCTTTGTGTTCTGTTAAGGTTTGCTTTATGGCCTAATATGTGGTCTATTCTGGTAAATGTTCCATGTGCATTGGAAAAGAAAGTATACTTGCCTGCTGTTGGGTGCAGTGTTTGGTGTATGTCTATGAGATCAAGTTGGTTGATTGTGGTATTTAGATCTTCTGTGTCTTTATTGAGCTTCTTTCTGGATGTTCTGTCCTTCACTGAAAGTGGTGTGTTGAATTCTCCTACTATTATTGTGGAGCTGTCTCTCTTTTCAATGCTGTTAGAGTTTGTTTTATGTATTTTGGCGCCCTGCGGTTGGGTGCATAAATCTTTATTATGGTTATGTCCTCCTGGCGTATTGACCCTTTAATCATTATATAGTGTCCTTCCTTATCCTTTGTGGTGGATTTTACTTTAAAATCTATTTTGTCAGAGATTAATATTGCCACTCTTGCTCTTTTTGAGTGTTGTTTGCTTGATATATTTTTTTCCATCCTTTGGTTTTAGTTTGTGTCTTTAAGTGTAAAGTGTGTTTCTTGTAGGCAGCATATAGATGGATCTTTTTTAAATCCATTTGGCCACTCTATTTTTGCATTTAGTCCATTTACATTCAGCATAATTGTTGATAGGTATGAGTTTAGTGCTGTCATTTTGATGAGTTTTTTTGTGTTGTTGACGGTTTCTTTGTTCCATTTAATTTTCTGTGGTGAGTCATTTTTCTTTATGTATTTTCATCTTTTTCATTGTTGTTGATTTTGTATTTGCTGACTCTTTGTTTTTCTTGTTTTTTATTTTGATGTGTAGGATTGTTAGTTTATTTTGTGGTTACCTTAATATCTACCCCTATTTTTCTAAGTTTAAACCACTCTTTTATTTCCTTATATTGCCTTGACTTCTTCATACAAAAGTTCTATGACATTTTTTAGTCCCTCTTTTTTGTTGTAATGTCATCTTTTACATATGGACATCTCTGTTCTCCTATTTTCAGTGTTTTAGCTTTGATTTATTTTCGTGACTTCCCTATCTGGGTTTATATCTGGTTGCTCTGTCCTGTGCCACACTTGTAAATCTCTCCTCATTTCCTGCCATTACTTTGCTGTGAAGTTGTTATCTGTACTCACTCTATTTGTTAAGTATCTTTGTTTTGCCTGTAAGGCAGCGCATACTTTACAGCCAGACTTAAGCATGCTCTGCCATGGTTCATTCCTTCAATAAATTTAATTTGTTTAAATATCAATTGGAGTATTTGTCCGGTGACTTCATAAAGATATGTCTCACACCTACATGTCCTTGACCTTAGTTCCTCTGTGCTGGGTTTGTTCCCATGGTGGCTTCCTTGCCTTTACATTGATCATCCTGCCTCCTCCACTCTCTTATCCCCCAATGATGGACTTAGTTTTTTACTGGAGTGTAGATTACCTCCTCTACCAGCTTCTTTGTGTTCCATTCCTCTTCACCCAGACTTATCCAGGATTCTCTGCTCTTCCAGATTCCTTATCCTCACCCCTCACCTTGGATATAGCCTCCGAGGTCCCCTTAGGTCACCCATATCCTGCCCCAAACTCTTCATTAACCTTTTCCAACTGGACTCTATTCATAAGGCCTGTTTGCGCCCTTTCTCAACAGTTCCTGCTCCACAGATCTGCTCTTTCCCTATTCAGGTCAGCTCTAGTGGCTTAGCCTGCGCAACTAGGCACCATCATCCCATCCTGCTTGTGCTTATTCCTTGGTCTGTTTTTTCCCTCCTCCAACTTGCCCCCTCCCCCAGTCTCTTAGCCTCCCTTCCCCTACTCCTCTCCTCCAGCCTTCTGAAGATGAGGAATGATTGTGGCAGTGCAGGTGCAAAAACTGGACAGAATTTAGATGTTTTGGAACCTGAACTGAGAAGAATTGCTGGTAAATGGGAATTATGGAGTGATGGGAAGTGTAGAGGAATGTGTGTAGCCATTTGTCTAGACAATTACTCTTATGCAAATAGTTAACAGAAGTATTCAAAAGTATTCTTTTCACCTAAAACCATAAAACCCGTTGCTATCCAATTAATTCTGACTCATAGCGACTCTATAGGACACAGTACAACTGCCCCCATAGAGTTTCAAAGGAGCGCCTGGTGGATTCCAACTGCAGACCTTTTGGTTAGCAGCCATAGCTCTTAACCACTATGTGACCAGGGTTTCCTCTTATCACCTGAGGAGATCTAATGATTCCAACTGAGTAGGCTTCTAGGTTAAGCTCCCAATGTGCCAGGAAGACAGGAGAGCTATCTCCCTAGGTATTTACATTTCAAAAGGGCTGAAGCTCAGATTTTGGAGACATCTCTAGGTCATAAAACTCAGAATCACTGAAGCTTATCTCTTGAAGAGAAGTATTTACATCCCTAAAAGTTAAGGTGAGAAACCTGGATCTTTCAATTCTTATTCCAAGGTGCAAAGATTTTTATCTCTACCTTTGGGTGTGGGGAGGGGAAGGGCTTCCTCTCCCAGTTTTATAAACCTAGAAAAGGTATTATTCTCTGTCTCTTGTCTATGGGATGAAAACTGTCACTCATCTAGAGAATTTTTCCAAGGGCTCTCATGGTGTGACCTGCAGGACTCCGATGTTGATACGTTATTCTGGCTGCTGATCTGGTTACAAGCATCACTAAAAAACTTCCATAGCTATCATATCTGTCTATTTATCAAGTACATAACTGGGCAAGTGGGATAACAATTCAGACACTTCAGTATTGACAAAAAAGATGTAAGTAGGAATTGCATTGAATCTATAAATTGTAGTAGAACCGACACCTTAACAATGTTGTCTTTGAAACCATGAATGTGGAATATCTCTCCATTTGTTTAGATATTCTTTACTTTCTTTAAGTAATATTTTGTAGTTCTTTTTATAGAAGTTTACATTAAAAAAAAAACCCAAAGCCATTGCCTTCAAGTCGATTCTGACTCATAGCGACCCTATCAGCAGAGTAGAACTTCCCCCGTAGGGTTGCTAAGGCTATAACAAATCTGTAGTTGTAATCTTTACAGAAGCTGACTGCCACATCTTTCTCCCACGGAGCGCCTGGTGGGTTCAAACTGCCGATCTTTCAGATAGCAGCCAAGTGCTTAACCACTGAGCCACCAGGGTTTCTTAGAGATTTACATACTTTCCATTAAAATGATTCCTATATTTTATATTTTTGCTGCTGTTTTAAATGCTTCTTATATTTAATTTTTTCATTGCTAGTGTATAGAAATACAACTGATTTTTATTTTTATCTTGTATACTGTGACCCTGTTTGTGGGGTAAAGGGCCCAGTTTTACCCAAAGATAGCGTTTGTCTTTGGTTCTGGAGAAATAACACTTGCAGTAATTGAGTTTCTTGGTCTGGGACTTCCAGGCCACACATGATGATCTGTGCTGGCAATGTGAGGTCGGGTGTAGACCAGAACAGACTCACCTGGGAGGCTGATAATAACTAGGCTAATGAGGCATGATTTAGCTCATTATGCAGGACTGGCCAATAAAAGCCAAGAACATTAAGGCTCAGAGAGATCCTGTTGATGAGAATCATCTGCTCACAGGAGGGTAGCACATCCCTTGGCATATGTCAGCTCCATGTTGGGAATCCTCCTATACCTTGCCATATGCCTATCTTTATGTACTTTTTAAGGCTATAACAAATCTGTAGTTGTAAATATAGTATACTCTCCATGAGACCTATGAGCCATTCCAGTGAATTATCAAACCCATAGGGGTAGTGAGAGCTGGCAGGTCAGAAAGTAAGGGTGTTGTGTGTATTCCTGAGCTTGCAGCTGGCTTCCTGAAGGGGTAGTAGAAAACCTGCTCCAAATTGGTGGCCTGAAGGTCAGAAGGCTGGGTTGTCACGTACACTCCCCAAACTTGCAGCTGGTGTCTATTTGGCATTTGGAAGGATGATTTCCTTTAAACTTATGAGCTCTGACATAGCTATGGGTGGCTGGGGTCAGAGACAGAGTGCTGCAGGGCAGCTGGTGATGTAAATGCAGAAATGGGAATGTGGGGACTAGATCAATCTTCATATTTTGGGAACTGGATTCATACTGCTCCTTACCAAGCAATTGGCAATGAGAATGGAATTCTCTGGGATTATCCTGACTCATGGAGGCAAGGGGTTTTGGAAGAGAAAAGAAGAAAATGCAGGGGATGAGAAACCTCTGATTCATCCATGGCATCTGCAGGTGTGCTACAATTGGTTAGTAAAGGTCATAGTTACTGATGGAATTTAGAGAGGGTGTACCTAACTCCTGGCCTCATTTGGATGCATAAGGAAATGCAAAGTAACAAGAAAAAAAGCAAAATATACAATTCCTTGGTTAGTGTTATTGGTAATAGCTAAAATGAAAGTAAGATGAGCTAAGTTTGAATGCTGGCTGGTCTGAGGTACAGCCAATAGCCTTGGAGACATTTCCAAAGGGAAAAGTTATGCTGAAACAACGGATAACGAAGAAGTTTAGGCTCATTTCCAAGAAAATGGTGAGAAAAGATAGAGGGGAGTCAAGGAACTCTTTCCAGCAGGGTGGAAATTTTTAAATGGTCATTAGGAAATGGGGCAAATAAATCAAGCACAGGATAAAGACAGGGATGATTGTTCTTTTGGTCGAGATAGAAATTGGTATTCTGACAAAACAGATATAGACTGGAGGGCCCAGCCTGCTACAGGTTTGGTGACTACCTACCTAGAAGAGGTGATGATAGATTTGGAGACAAGTATCGTGATCCTTATGATTCAGATCAGTATTGTGACATGTATCATGACGGTCCATGCCAGGATGTGGATCTATACAGGGGCCAGGATTGCTAAGATGATTGAGGTGGCCAAGACTATCATAGAGACTATGACTATAGGATAGGCAGTGGTAGAAGAGCATTTGGTAATGGGTACCAAAGGGTTGATGACTACAAAGGAGGTAGGGACCACTATGAAGACTGATATGACAGGTCAATAGGTCATGGGGCTCCAAGGACGACTACTCTTGGGATGATTACACACATAACGATAGAGGTCCCCCCGAAAAAACCCAAATTGAATCTAAAGCCTTGGAGTACTCTTAACAAAGATGATCCCAACGTTAGCACCTCTCAGTCCAGTTGCGAAACTTCTATCTTTGGAGGGGCAAAGCCTGATGACACAGCTGCTAGAGAATGAAAAATAGAAGAGCAGTTACAGAAGGAACAGGAGAAATTACATCAGCTGGATCAGCCAAAACTAGAACTCAGCCTCTGGAGAGACACTAAAGCTGGTAAAGTGAAGAAACACAGGAACAGTCGAGGACAGGAAGTGAGTCATCGCAGACTGGGACCTCACTGCATGGAGAGTGAAAAGTCTCTGGAAAAATGAAACTTAGTAAGGTGGAAGAGTGTCACTTCTAAGCCCCCCAAACCTGATCAGCATCTAAAGGTAATGCCAGCCCCTCCACCAAAGGAGAATGCTTGGGTGAAGTTCTAATCTACTTGCTCTATACTCAGAGCTCTGACTCAGAGCAGCAGTCCCCTACAAGTCCTGGGGGAAAAGTAGCTCCAGCTCAACAATCTGAAGAAGGACCAGCAAGCAAAGCAAAGCTAAGTAAGATGGTCTTTGACCTTGACACGGGAGAAATCTCTTTGAGTAATTGGGGTTCCTTGTTCTGGGACTTCCAGGTCACATATGAGGATTTCTGCTGGCAAGTGGAGACTGGCCAGACCAGAAAAGACTCACCTGGGAGGCTGATATTAACTAGCCTCAGTAGACATGACTTAGCCAATCAAGCAGGGTAGGCCAATAAAAGCCTCAAACACATAGGCTCAGTGATCTTCCTGGTCAGTGAAGGGAGGGTGATGTGCTCTCTCTCAGACATGACAGCTCTGCATTGGGAAGGTTCTCAGACCTCGCCCAAGCATCTCTTCTTCATGATGATCCTGATTTACATCTTTTTACTATAATAAAACTGGTAGTCATAAGTATATCTTCTGTGAGTCATTCCAACCAATTATTGAACCCAACGATGGGGTCTTCTTAACCTGTAAAGTCTGACCTAGCCCCAGGTGGCTAGAAAGGGAGAGTGCCATGTTGGGCAGAAATGATGGAGAAGTGGGAAAGCAGACATGATTGATCGCCACCTTCTGGGAATCGACTTTATGTTGAAGCTTTCGTCGTATTCCTTAGTATATTAATTACTTCTTAATATGTTTTGTTAATTTCATAGGAATTTCTACATACAAAATCATGTCATCTGCAAATAAATGCCATTTTCTTTTCCAAGCTTTATTTTTTTTCGACTTATTGTCTAGATCGTCCATTATATTTAAATAAAGTGGTGGGAGAAGTTCCTTTCCTTTGTCCTTGTTTAGGGTATTCAGCCTTTTAATATTATGCATGACTAAGATGTACTGGTGAGAAGACACACTTGTGGGACAAATTTTAGTAGGGAAGCATTCAGCCTTTCAAAATATGTATGATGTGATTTGAAAAAAATTTATATCCATATTTTCTGAATCACAATTTTCTCAAAATTAATGTCTTCAGTGACTGGATTTCCATATCTGGTCCCTCAAGCTGGTAGTGCCTTTGGGTCTTGTATATTGGGAATTTTATTATCTGCTTGATTTTTAACAAGACGATTTTTTTCAGGGGGTTCTGACTGATACTTTATAATGTGCCAAAGTGAAGGGAAATGGGAACCATATGGGCCTCAGCTTCTTTCAGTAAACTACTGAGTGCATGACTCACTTGCCCACTGAAGGCGATTCTGGTCACTGAGATGAAGCATTGTCTCCTCTAAGATCATAAACCAGGCAAAGATGTCTGTTCTCACCATCATATTTTTAATCACTGACTCGGCAATCATCACTGCCTTAGAGGTACCCAAAGTGCTACCTCCCCCTCCCCATAACCACAGTTACTTTAGAAGATTCCATGGATCCTGAATCCAAAAGCTGTATTTCCACTACAGATCTCCCTAACTCAGCCCCCACACCTCCGAACAATCCTTTGACCAAATCCAATCACTTTTCCACACAGCCACAATCACTCATCCCCATATGCTCACCAACTCTTTAATCCTTCTGGCCCTGAACTACAGTCTCCCACTGATCGAGATCCAGTCCTTTCCCACCTGTATAGTATAGCAGATCCCAAAGGACTGATTCCACTTTTTTCCCACCATCCCCAAGCCCTTTGGGCCTGTAATGGAATTACTGGTGCTCCAAGGGTGGTGAATATTGATCTGATGTCTGGTAGCTTCTCTCCACACCCACACTCTAACCCAATGATCATATACGCTGATCTTCACAATGACCACACTTTCTGGAAACATGCAAAGGGTGTCCACACATGGCTTCCAAATACCTACACACAAAACATGACTGTATAGAAAACCTGATAACACACACATCTATTTGGACAATCTATACTGCTGAAGTTTTTATAATGACCATGGTTAAGTAGTTTTATTGGACCAGTCTACCAAAAGCAACAATAAAAGCTGAATAAAATCGTCAAAACATCTCTTTTAAGGTATTGGAAAGCAATCAGTATAGGTACACTTGAAGGCTTATAATCTCTGGGAAGAAGGAATCACAACGATGTTTTGTGCCTGTTTTAGGCTACGTTCTCTAGAGAAGCAAAACCAGTAAAGTGTATAAATATATAGACAGATTTATATCAAGGAAATGTCTCATGTGGTTGTAGAGGCTGGAACTTCCTAAGTCTGTGGGTCAGGTAGGAGGCTTCCCCTGATTCACGAAGCTGCAGGGGCTGGTGAACCCAAGATGGGCAAGTCAGACAGCAAGAGTCTTGTTCACAGGCTGAGAAGACCAAAGAACCCCAATATCGGTAGGCAAGACGGCAGGTAGCTGCTAACTCAAGTCCCAAGAACCAAAGGTCAGACAACAGGAGCCAGCTGGAGGGTCCAGAGTGAGCAAAAGCCCACGAGCTTTGCCAGAAAGTCCACCTATACTGGATGTAGGCTACATCCCCAAGGAAACTCCCTTTCAATGGATTGGCTACTCATAGCAGATCCCATCATGGAGGTGATCACATTATATCAAATCTCATCACGGAGGTGATCACATTATCACACAACTGCCAAACTACATCATAACTGCAAAAACCACAAAGAATCATGGCCCAGCCCAGTTGACACAAACTTTAATAATCACAGTGCCATTTTTAGCGATTTCTCTCCTGAGGCATTTGAAAATTTGTAGGTATGAGTATAAAGTCCAATAACATAGAAATATCCTTTCTGGGCTGAGGAGAAATAGGATGGCATTCTGTGCAAGCAAAATATTATTACTTTTAATTTCAGGCGGGATGTGGTGAGTAGAGGCACGACAGCTAAAAAATAAAACTTCATCTTAAAAAAGTGTATGTCTTACAAAGAGGATATTCAAATGGCCAACAGGCACATGAAAAGACGCTGTCATTAGCCATTAGGGAGATGCTCATCAAAACCTCAATCAGATACCATCTCGCCTCCAATAGAATGGCAATTTTTTTAAAAAGGAAAACAAGTGTTGATGAGGTTGTTGAGAAATTGGAACCCTCATCCATTGCCAGTGGGAATATAAAATGGTACAGATGCTGTGGAAGGCTTTGGTGGTTCCTCAGAAAGTTGAACAAGGAACTACCATATGACCAGCAATCCCAATCCTAGGTATATACCCAGAAGTGAAAGCAGGAACACAAACAGCAACCTGCACACCAATATTCATTGTAGCACTTTTCAGGTGGAAACAAAATGTTCAACAGACGAGTGGAAAAACAAAATGTGGTATATGCATACAATGAAATATTACTCAGACATAAATGAAGTCCCGATGCATACTACAACGTGGATGAAACTTGAAAACATTATGCTGATCAAAATAAGTCAGTCACAAAAGGACAGATACTGTATAATCTGTTATATGAAATAATCAAATATATAGAAACCAAAAATTATTAGTGGTTACCAGAGGTGGAAGACAGGGGCAGAGGGAGTCTTTGCTTAATGGGCACTGAGCTTCCATTAATGGAATGAAATAATTTGGAAAAGGATAGGGAAAATGGTTGCACAACTTGAAGAATGTAATCAATGTCATTGAATTATACACGGAGAAATTGCTGGTGTATGTTTTGTTGTGTATGTTTTCACAATAAAAAAGGTATGCTTTAATACTTGTACACCAATGTTCACTGCAGCACTACTTACAATAGCCAAAATGTGGAAACCCAAATCTCCATGAAAAGATGAACAGATAAAATGTAGTACTTAAAAACAATGGAGTATTACTCAGCCATAGATAAATTAAGATTTAATACAGGTAGTCCCCCACTTATGATGTATTTGAGTTATGACAAACTGCACTTAGGACCGTCAGTTTTTGTTTTTTTTTTTGGTACATCTTATCATCAATATTATGTACTACATACAATGTTGCAGCATATGATTTACTGATGTTACCTTTCTCAGATGCTCACTCCCAGATGTTTATATATAATGTTCCTAACTCTCAAAGACAAATAAAGATCACATTTATAAAGATACTGTAATAAACGACAATAATAATGAAAACTTTATAAAAAAAGAGGTATTTGACTTACGTCAGAACTGACTTACAACAGAATCCTCAGAATGGAATCCTGTCGTAAGTCAGGGACTACCTGTACATGGTATCATATGGATAAATCTTGAAAACATTATGCTGAGTAATATGTCAGACACAAAAGGGCACATACTGTATGATCCCACTTATATGAAATACAGTCATGCACTGTATAACATCCAGTCGCACATCTGCATATATGTCTGTGGTCCCATAAGTTTATCATAGAGTTCAGAGTTCCATTCCTAAGTGTGTCGAATTTGTATGTAAGTTGGAACAGTTAGGTACGGTTTGTATCTAATGTCAGTTAGTCAAATGTTTGTCTTAGTATATAGTGTACTGTTCTATGCATAAAAAAATTAAACACCTCCAGATATGCTAAAAACATCTTTAATACTGTAATAATGTCTCAATGCGCATCACAATATAGCACCCGTTTGTTATTATGAACCATTATACGTACCCTGAATTTTTAATAGGCTTTACAGGGGTTGGTTCGTGACTATGGGGTGTACGTAAGTTAGATGTTCATAACCCAGGGACTGCTTGTTTATAATATGGTGTTCACACAATATCCAAATTACTCATAATGTCCTATTTCACAGAATGTGTCGTGGACATTAAGTGACACATGACTATCTAGAATAGGAAAATGCATAGAGACAAAAGTTTATTAGTGGTTACCTGGGGCGGGTAGGAGGACGAAAATGGAAGTTATTGTTTAAGGGGTATCAAGTTTGTTACCAGTTGCCTTTGAGTCTGTTCTGACTCACGGTGATCCCATGTGTGTCAGATTAGAACTGTACTCCATAGGATTATCAATGGCTGACTTTTCAGAAGTAGATGGTCAGGCCTTTCTTCCAAGGAACCTCTGGGTGGACTCGAACCTCCAACCTTACAATTAGTAGCAGTGTGCTAACCATCTGCACCATCTTAAGTGTGATGAAAAAAATTGGAGGGATAGTGGTGATGGTTACATAACATGGCGAACATAAATAATGTCACTGAATTGTACATGTAAAAGGGGTTGAAATGGCAAATGTTTCATTATATATTTTCCCACAATTTAAAAATTTCCTTTATCTGAAAGAAAATAATTCAAATGTAAATACAAGAAGATTCTTCCCATTAAACTACTCTTAAATTCTCCCGTAGGTCTAAAAGAGTTCATTAAAACAAAGAATAGGGGGAAAAATAAAGAATATTGTCAAAATATTCTTAGTATTTCTTTGTAAAAATGCAATCAATTGAAAAATCATTCCATACCAGAAACAAAACAAGCAACAACAGAAACCACTATGCTTTAACTAGTACAGAGTTGTCTAAGCAGAGAGGACTAGATAGATTAAGACTTCCAAAAGGGAAGAGCCCTGGTTAGCAGAGGTAAGGTCGTATTTCCACACCTGGGGCAATTTGATTAGTCTGGATACTGAAAATCATAGGAAGAAAGACACTAATAGGGAATAAAAGTAAGCATATTGACAAGTAAGTGAACTGCGTGCGTGCGGGGAGGAGGAGGGGAGACTTGAAATCTAGAGAATCTCTAAACACAAGGCTGCTTTTCCCCCCCCATTTAGCTGAAAGCTGGGAAAGAAAAGCGTGTAATATCTCTTGCAGTCCCATGGTTCTTTGGAGATAGTTTCCACCAGAAAGGTGCCTGAAATTAAGACTGATTTTAAAGGCATGGGCGTTAGACGGACTGTAATCAAATACAGCTGCAATCCAGAGTGTAGTTCAAATCCTGATGGCAGAGGCATATCTGAGGTATGGCAGATATGGCAAGTGCCTTGGGCACCACTTGAAAAGTGTGGGTGTGCTTGTGTGTGTTCGTAGTGTGGTTGCCACTGAGCAGTTTCTATTAACCAAATAAGGCCCAACACCAGCTTTAAGAGATCATTCAGCAAGTTAAAACCAATAGTCATACATCGCTTAACGTCCACAACACGTTCTGTGAAATAGGATGTTATGCGATTTGGACATTGTGTGAACGCTTGGGTTCATGGGGTATGGGGCTCACTGGTGCAAGGGCCTGTGGGCTGCTGTGTGCAGCCTAGACAGCTCCCACTGTGGATACCTCAGATAAGCGCTTGGCCGGTTCCCACCCAGTGCACGGCCCCACAGCCCCATAAAGGTCATGACGGGGATGTTCTGAGAGTAGGCCAGGGCAGTAGTGGAGAGGTCTTGGCAACCCGGCACCCCCATGCCTGCTAACCTTGGGTGCTCAGGAGGATTGGGTGCCCACTCCTCCCAGCAGCAGGAGCACCTCTTCCTGTGGGTAGGGAGGGGTAGGGCAGGCTATGGGCATCCCCTGGAGATCGTGCACTAGACCAGGGATGTATATGAAGTCAGAAGTTGCGTGAGTGGACTTTATGCGGCACATGACTGTACTTTCAGATTTAAGAGCCTCCGTGTGTCAAGTTCACCACGTGTCTGTCAGTTTGTTGTGCTGTGGTGGCTTGTGTGTTGCTGTGATACTGGAAGCTTTGCCACTGGTATTTCAAATACTAGCAGGGTCACCCTAGCAGGATTCAGCTGAGCTCCTAGACTAAGACAGACTAGGGAGAAGGACCTGGCAGTCTACTTCTGAAAAAACTGGCCAGTGAAAACCTTATGAATAGCAGCAGAGCACTGACTGATATAGTGCCAGAAGATGAGCCCATTAAGTTGGAAGTCACTCCAAATACGACTGGGGAAGAGCTGCCTCCTCAAAGTAGAGTCGACCTGAATGACGTGGATGGAGTCAAACTTTTGGTACCTTCAGCTACTGATGTGGCATGAATCAAAATGAGAAGAAACAGCTGCAAACATCCATTAATAATTGGGACATGGAATGTATGAAGTATGAATCTATGAAAACTGGAAATCGTCAAAAATGAATGGAACGCATAAACATCAGTATCCTAGGTATTAGTGAGCTGAAATGGACTGGTATTGGCCATCCTGAATCAGACAATCACATGGTCTACTATGCTGAGAATGACAACTTGAACAGGAATGGCATCATGTTCATCGTCAAAAAGAACATTTCAAGATCGATCCTGAAGTATAACGCTGTCAATGATAACATCCACAGACCTACAAGGAAGACTAGTTAATATGACTATTGTTCAAATTTATGCACCAACAACTAAGGACAGAGATGAAAAAATTGAAGATTTTTACCAACTTCTGTAGTTGAAAATGGATCAAACATGCAACCAAGATGCACTGATAATTATTGGTGGTTGGAATGTGACAGTTGGAAACAAAAAGGACTGGTAGTTGAAAATAGGGCCTTGGTGACAGAAACTACGCTGAGGTCACATGATAGAATTTTGCAAGACCAATGACTTCTTCATTGTAAACGTTTTTTCAACAACATGAATGGCGACTATACACGTGGACCTCACCAGATTGAATATACAGGAATCAAATTGACTTTTCTGCAGAAAGAGATGAAGGGAAGGCTTAGTATCAGTCAGAACAAGACCAGGAGCCAACTGCAGAACAAGATCAATTGCTCATATGCAAGTTCAAGTTGAAGAAAATTAGAATAAGTCCACGAGAGCCAAAGTACAATCTTGAGTATATCCCACCCAAATGTAGAGCCCATCTCAAGAACAGATTTGACACATTGAACACTAATGACCAAAGACCAGACGAGCTGTGGGATGACATCAAGTACATCATAAATGAAGAAAGAGGTCATTAAAAAGACAAGAAAAGACCAAAATGGATGTCAGAAAAGACTTTGAAACTTGCTCTTGAATGTAGAATACCTAACACAAAGGGAAGACATGATGACGTAAAAGAGCTGAACAGATTTCAAAGGGTGGCTCGAGAAGACAAAGTATTATAATGAACTGTGCAGAGACCTGGAGTTAGAAAACCAAAAGGGAAGAACACGCTCAGCATTTCTCAAGCTGAAAGAACTGAAGAAAAACTTCAAGCCTCGGGTTGCAATACTGAAGTATTCCGCAGGAAAAATATTAAACAACGCAGGAAGTATCAAAAGCAGATGGAAGAATACAGAGTTACTGTACCAAAAAGAGTTTATTGACGTTCAGTCATTCCAGGAGGTAGCATATGATCAAGAACCGATGGAACTGAAGGAAGAAGTCCAAGCCAAACTGAAAGCATTGGTGAAAAACAAGTCTCCAGGAATTGACAGAATATTGAGATGTTTCAACATATGGATGCAACGCTGGAGCTGCTCACTCGTCTATACCAAGAAATTTGGAAGACTGCAACCTGGCCAACCTACTGGAAGACATCCATATTTGTACCCATTCCAAAGAAAGGTGATCCAATAGAATGTGAAAATTATTGAACAATATTATTAATACCACACACAAGTAAGATCTTGCTGAAGATCACTCAAAAGTGGTTGCAGCAGTACACCAACAGGGAACTGCCAGAAATTCAAGCCAGATTCAGAAGAAGATGTAGAACAAGGTATATCATTGCTAATGTCAGATGGATCCTGGCTGAATGTAGAGAATACCAGAAAGATGTTTACCTGTGTTTTATTGACTATAGAAACACATTTGACTGTGTGGATCATAACAAATTATGGATAACATTGTGAAGAACTGGAATTCCAGAACACTTATTTGTGCCATGAGGAACCTGTACTTAGACCAAGAGGCAGTCGTTCGAACAGAACAAGGGGATACTGCATCGTTTAAAGGCAAGAAAGGTATGCATAAGGGTTGTATCCTTTCACTATAATTTTTCAATCTGTAGGCTGAGCAAATAAGCAGAGAAGCTGGACTATATGAAGAACATGACATCAGGACTGGAGGAAGACTCGTTAACCTGTGTTATGCAGATGACACAACCTTGCTTGCTGAAAGTAAAGAGAACTTGAAGTACTCACTGATGAAGATCAAAGACCACAGCCTTCAGTATAAATTACACCTCAATATAAAGAAAACAAAAATCCTCACTAGACCAATAAGCAACATTCTGATAAATGGAGAAAATATTTAAGTTCTGAAGGATTTCATTTTACTTGGCTCTACAATCAACACCCATGAAAGCAGCTGTCAAGAAATCAAATGGCGCATTGTATTGGGCAACTCTGCTGCAAAAGGCCTCTTTAAAGTGTTATAAAGCAAAGATGTCACTTTAAGGACTAAAGTACACCTGACCCAAGCCATGGTGTTTTCAATCGCCTCATATGCATGTGAAAGCTGGACAATGAATAAAGAGGACAGAAGAAGAATGGATGCCTTTGAAGTATAGTGTTGGCAAATATTGAATATACCATAGACTACCAGAAGAACGAACAAATCTGTCTTGAAAGTACAGCCAGAATGCTCCTTAGAAGCGAGGATGGCGAGACTTCATCTCACGTACTTTGGACATGTTATTAGGAGGGACCAGTCCCTGGAGAAGGACACCATGCTTGGTAGAGGGTCAGAGATAAACAGGAAGACCCTCAACAAGATGGACTTCCACAGTGGCTGCAACAATGGGCTCAAGCATAACGATTGTGAGGTTGGTGCAGAACCGGGCAGTGTTTCGTTCTGTTGCACACAGGGTTGCTATGAGTCAGAACTGACTCCACAGCACCTAACCACAATGGGTCAAGGCAGACTGTGTGATCCTGCTCTGCTGTAGAAAGAGAATTTAAAAAAAAAAATGACTTGGAGAACACCTTAGACCAATTTTCATCAGGGAAAGCAAGGTGCAGTTGCAATTTTCATGTACCATCATAACGTGTTAAGTAAAAGATTGAGCTTGACTTGTATTTGCAGTCATATTATGGTAAAGTTATCTAAAAGATGGGTGTCTGATGGTTGGACAGGGCATGATTTCAGTGCTTGCAATAGGCACTATTTTCATAGATCTGCCTTTGTCTGATTGAAACATAGTGATGACTCCTCCCTCTACCTTCCTACAGAAGGAATATCCAACCTCGCTGGGGGAAAACATCAACTTCAGTCTCTTCCTGTTTGTTAGACAATTTCTGTTTATCATACAATAAAAAATAGGATCTATGCAAAACAGCAAGGAATGTGATGAATAAAAAAGAGAAATACAACAGACCCACATATATCTTGAGGTTTGAGTTAGAAAAAAAGGAATTTAGAATAAATATTATTATTTTACATAAAATAGAGGAAATTATAAGAAACATGAATAGATGAAGAAATGCAACTGCACAGGGTTTGGCAAACTGTAGTCATGGATGAACTTAACAGATATAAGCTTAACAAACATTACACACAGAAGGCAAGATTAATGAACTTAAAGATACATCAATATAAAATATTCAAATAAAAGCACCAAAAAAAAGTTGAGGATAGAGGTGGGCATTGCATCATCTCAGAAAAATGGGCTAAATTAATTATAATCATTTAGATTCTATTTTCCCATGTGTGAAACAGGGATATTAATCACATCCAAAAAAGTAGCAAGGAACGAGCCTTCTCTTGAAATCGTGGCAGAGTTGTGAGCTCCACTATTTTCTCTCCTAGGCTTCTGTATGTGTATAAAAAGGGTTGGGAGTCAGTCCAGGTTGGTGATTTGGGAATTCATTACTGATTTTTTTGGGAAATATGAACAAGGTCAAATTCTTAGCAGTTCATTCTTCTCTGTTTTGACAAGCAGTGTTCTGTATGATGCTGAGAGGCAATGTTTTATGGTTACATAAATTAGTATAAATATGTAAGGCATTCTGCAAATAGGACATTGCCTACATCTTACTGTTCTTCCATGTCTTCATCCTGAGGAATTTTCTAGCCAATGTACCCACAATCATCCAGGATTAAAAAAAAAAAAACAAAAACCAAATTAAATAGTTTCACTTGTAATTCCTTTTTAAACTTTGAAGACATTATTATATGGAATTAAAAAAAAAAGTACCATCAGACTTTGCTTATAAAGGGTGTTTATCCATGTTTACTTTCATCCTTAACATGTACATACATAACTCTAATAGTTAAGTAACAATTTCATGCTGTAAATGTTTCAGTTTATATTCAAAATTATTTTCTGATTGATCCAAATCTATGTGTTTGGTATTGTATTAAAAAATAGAAAATGATCAATATATTAGATTTTTCAGCAACATTTACCGTTTACATATATGCAAGTACTAATCTATTAAGTTTAATATCATTTCCTATAACTTCTTAGGAAATCCTGCATTTGGTATTCCCAGATCACATCACAGTCCCAAATTTTTTCAATAAGAGATCTTCTGTCAAAATTCTGAATCCTCTGCTAAATCTGTTCTCAAGGGTTCTTTTAAAGTTGTTTTTGCTTTATTCCAGTCTTGGTTTTCTGATATGAAATATAGGTGAAGTTTTGTTGTTTTCTACCTTGACTTTCAGACTTTTTTCTCCTCACTGGAGAACATTAATGCTAAGAAATGAGTGATTATTGAAGCCTTTCCTTCAGTCAAGACACTGAGTGTTTTATAGTGTGAATGCACACGTGTTCTAAAATGTTGCTCTATGAATAAATGACTTCATGATATTTCATTCAATAACTTCTCCATAGGCTTTATCTGGTATTACTCAAAAGGCTGTCCTAGTAAAGACTTCTCTCTCTTACTTCCTGTTTCAGTGGTGTCTTAGTTTCCTAGTGCTGCTATAACAAGATACCACAAAGAGGATAGCTTTAAAGAATAGAAATTAATTTTCTCAAACAGTTCTAGAAGCTAGAAGTCCAAATTCAGGGCTTCAGCAGGACATGTTCACACTCTGCTGTAAGGGAAGATCTTTTCTTGTCTCCTCCAGCTTCTGGCAGCCCCAGGTGTTTCTAAGCTTGTAGTTGTATGGTCACATGGCATCTGTCTTCCCCGTGTCTTTGTCTGTCCTCTTCTTTTATAAGACACTACTCAGAAGAGATTAGGACCCACCCTACTCCAACATAACCTCATTAACTGATAACAAAAGAAAAAACTTATTTCCAAACTAAATCACATTCACAGGTCCAGGGTTTAGGGGTTCAACATATCTTTTGGGGGCCACAATTCAATCTATAACAAGTGGTTATTCTCACATTGGGTTTTATTGTGCACACCAAGGCTGGTGAACTATTGAATGATACCACACAGTGATTACAGACCTCAAGTTTATCTCTTGAGAAGTTCATTCATTTTGTTTAAAGGCTCAATAAGTAAATGAGGGCATTTCTATATTGACCGCAGACATATTTTCTCACTCGTGCATTCCTTGGTTTAACAGAACTGTGACTGAAAACTCTTTCATATTTACTGTATTTCTACTGTGAGTTCTCTCATGTCATATATGGTCAGATCATTGACTAATGGATTTCCCACACAGAAGATATCCATATGGATTCTCTCTAGTATGAACACTGATTACAGACATAGTGTTCCTTCTATGTGTGATTCTGTTGGGTGCTGAAATGTTAAAGCTAAAGTTGAACTCTCTTCCACATTTATTAGATATATAGTATGACCGTTCTCATGATGTCTAAGGTCAGAACAATAAGTGAAGGCTTCCCCACATACATGGCATTCACACGGTTTCTCTCCAGTGTGTGTTTTCTCATGATTTCTAAGGTCAGAACACTGACTAAACGCCTTCCCACATAGTTGACAAACATGTGGCTTCTCTTTAGTATGAATTCTCTCATGTAGTCTCAGGTTAGAACTTCTACTGAAGGCTTTCCCACATATATGACATTCAAATGGTTTTTCTCCAGTGTGAGTTTTCTCATGATTTCTAAGGTCAGAACACTGACTAAAAGCTTTCCCACAGAGTTGACATCCATAAGGTTTCTCCCCAGTGTGAATTCTCTCATGTAGTCTCAGGTTAGAACTTCTACTAAAAGCTTTCCTACATATATGACATTCATATGGTTTCTCTCCAGTGTGACTTCTCTCATGTCGTCTAAAGTGAGAACAATTACTGAATGCTTTCCCACAGAGATGGCATTCATATGGCTTCTCTCCAGTGTGAGTTCTATTGTGTTGTATAAGGTCAGAAAAATTACTGAAGGCTTTTCCACATATATGGCATTCATACGGTTTCTCTCCAGTGTGAGTTCTATTGTGTTGTTTAAGGCCAGAACTTTGAATAAAGGCTTTCCCACAAAGATGACATACATATGGTTTCTCTCCAGTATGAATTCTATTGTGTTGTATAAGATCAGCACAATTAGTGAAGGCTTTCCCACACAGATGACATACATATGGTTTCTCTCCAGTGTGAATTCTCCCATGTTGTCTAAGGTTAGAATTTGTACTGAAGGCTTTCCCACATACATGGCATTCATATGGTTTCTCTCCAGTGTGAGTTCTATAGTGTTGAGTAAGGCCAGAAAAATTACTGAAGGCTTTTCCACATATATGACATTCGTATGGTTTCTCTCCAGTATGAGTTCTAATGTGCTGTTTAAGGCCAGAGCTTTGAATAAAGGCTTTCCCACATAGATGACACTCATATGATTTACTTCTAGAGTGAATTTGCTTATGTTGATTGAAGGATGACTGGTCAGTAAGGGATCTTAAAAATTCTTTGCTGGTATTGTGTTTCTTTCCCATGTGATTTAACATATGTTGAGTCAATGTAAAGCTGTGAGTGAAATCTTCTCCCAAATCATTGCATTCAAAGGTATCCTCTCCAGTGAGAGATCTCTGCTTTGGGAAGGACATGAAAGACAAAAGTTTATTTACATTCGTTCATTAATTCATTTCTCTACATATGAATTCTGTAATAATGAAGTCATTCAGTGAACAACTCCAGTGAAAATCTCTTCCATGTAAGTTACATATACATGGTATGTTACTCTTCTGCATGCACAGAGATTTACTCTTGCAGCATGCCAATTGCAAGGCTATCAGATTGATTCTAAAGAATTCATTACATTTCAAAACTATATCTATGAGACATGCTTATGCAATTGTTCTTTTTATGAGAACTGAGGTTATAGTTTTCAGCACAGGGTAATTTCTTCCCTAAATTCCAATGAACCAAAACTTTCTGCTAGGACAGCACTTAATTACAACCTTAAATACAGTAAGGTAATTGTGCTAAACTCCTAACTTAATCCATTCACAGGTCTCTATGTGGATGGTCAAGATTCACACCTGTGAAGCTTACCAATGCCATGATGGTTGGTGTGTCCTTCCTGGAGATATGCTGCAAGGATACCATTTCTTCTTTGTTAAGGCCAGTTTCCCCGCCTGAAATAATTGAAAAAATAATAATTTGTCAGAGTGGCATTAGGGGAATTAAAATGTTGAAAAGTATTGGCCCATGTACGTTTCAAATATTGACACCTATATGTAAAAAGAATATCAAATTAAGGAATAATCTAGGTAGTAGAAATACACGATAGGATATGGACATTTAAAAACATTTTCAATATTGCAAAATTGAGAATAAAACAAAGACGGGATGTTGGGGAGCTAAAGAGGAAAAATCTTCAAAGATTTTCCAGGACAAAAGCCATTAAGAGAAAGTTCAATTACAATAAGTACATGAAGATTCATTCCTTAAGCCAAAGACAATGACAGAAAGACGTTGAATAGAAATAGGTATATGCAAGGAATAAATGACACAATCTGAAGAATTTTCCCTCAGTGTCCTTACCTACATGTTAATCACTTAAGGAAATATGCAGTTGGTATTTCCAAGCACCTACTCACGTAACAGGCTCCATCTTGTATTGAAACACAAGTGCCTGAAGCTCACCTGGACTCTGGTCTTGGAGAAATCCTATTCCTCCTCTCCACAGTTCCTCTCCTTGCTCCAGTTGGGAAATCACATCTGATTTGCAGAGGTGATTCCCTGTTTGTGGGGAAAAGATACATAGATTTTGAGTTGTATCCTGACAAAAGCGTATGATCAAGTCCAAGAAGTATACCTAGGAAGACACTGGAGGTCAGCTCAGAGAAGAGTACCTTGAACAGAGAACATTTATAATCCTTCACCAGCAAAATGATAACTTTTGACCATGCACCCAAACACATTAAGAACCTCTGCCTGTATTATTTTTTGAAAATATACCTAAAAAACATACACACATTCAACATTTTCGACAAGTACAATTCAATGACAATGGTTACATTCTTTGCATTACATCACCATTCTCAATATCTCTATCCTTATTTTTTCACCACCATTAACTAAGATTCTCTGTCCCCTGAAAAATTTCTGTTTTAGAGCTACTGTTGTAAATTTGATCTCATATACATAATTCTTTAAAAGAGCGCACCGCTCAAGGCAATCATTTTTTACTAATCAAGTTAAACTGTTACTTAAACACGATTTCATAGGATAGTTTCAGATCAAGGCTTAAAGATTATCTCAGGGCAATAGACTTGGGGGTTCCCCCAGTCTCAGTGGGTCCAGTTTGTCAGGTTTTTATAAGCATTTGAAATTCTGTTCAACATTTCTCCTCTTCTTGATCAGGATCTATCTATTGGGTCCTTGATCAAAATGTTCAGTAATGGTAGCCGGGCACGCTCTTATTCTCCTGGTCTCATGGCAATGGAGGTAACAGTTCATTGAGGCAGTTAGACTTGTAGTCATTTCTTTCTCTGATTCCTTGGTCTCCTTCTTCCTCTACTGTTCCAGGAGAAAATCAACCACCAAACCCACTGCTGTCAAGTCTATTCTGACCCATAGAGATCCTAGGGGACAGAGTAGAACGGCCCCATGAAGTTTCAAAGGAGCAGCTGGTGGATTCAAACTGCTGATCTTTTGGTTAGCAGCCAAACGCTTAACCACTGCACAAGGGCTCCGTTCCAGGAGAATAGAGACTAATTTAGTATCCTGGATGGCAACCTGCAAGCTTTAAAACCCCAGGTGCTACTCACCAAACTAGAAGGTATAACAGAGTCGAAAAACAATATACACCAATTGATTGGACAGACCCACAAAACCAAGACCCTAAACGGAGTACATAATGCATGGTGGAGTAGAGGGTCAATGAAAAAGAGGGAGACCCTCAACGAGATAGACTGACACAGTAGCTGCAGCGATAGGCTCAAACATAGCAAAGACGGGAAGGATAGCACAGGACTGGGCAGCATTTTGTTCTGTTGTACACAGGGCTGCTCTGAGTTGGAATTGACTCAATGGCACCTAACGATGAAAGAAGTCCACAAGAGCCCAAACACAACCATAAATATATCCCACCCAAATTTAGAGACCATCTGAAGAATAGATTGGATGCACTAAACATTAATGACTGAAAACCAGACGAGTTGTGGGATGACATCAAGGACATCATGAATGAAAAAATCAAGAGGTCATTAAAAAGACAGGAAAGGAAGAAAAGACCAAAATGGATGTCAGAAGAGACTCTGAGACTTACTTTTGAACGTCAAGCTGAACAGAAGATTTCAAAGGGTGGCTTGAGAAGACAAAGTAAAGTATTATAATGAAATGTACAAAGACCTACAGTTAGAAAACCAAAAGGGAAGAATATGCTCAGCATTTCTCAAGCTGAAAGAAATGAAGAGAAAATTCAACCCTCGAGCTGCAATACAAAAGGATTCTCTGAGCAAAATGTTGAACGACAAAGGAAGCAACAAAAGATGGAAAGAATACACAGAGTCACTGTACCAAAAAGAACTGGTCAACATTCAACAATTTCAGGAGGTAGCATATGATCAAAAACCAATGCTACTGAAGGAAGAAGTGCAAGCTGCACTGAAGGTACTGGTGAAAAACAAGGTTCCAGGAATTAAGAGAATACCAACTGAGATGTTTCAACATATGGATGCAGTGCTAGAGGTGCTCACTTGGCACTTGTCTATGCCAAGAAGTTTGGAAGACAGTAATCTGGTCAACCAACTCAAAGAGGTCCATGCTTGTGCCCGTTCCAAAGAAAGGTGATCCAACAGAACGCAGAAATTATCGAACCATTTCATTAATATCACATGCAAGTAAAATTTCCCTGACGATAACTCAAAAGTGGTTGCAGCAGCACATCAACAGGGAACTGCCAGAAATTCAAGCTGGATTCAGAAGATGATGTGGAATGAAGGATAACACTGCTGATATCAGATGGATCTCGGCTGAAAGCAGAGAACACCAGAAAGATGTTTACCTGTGTTTTACTGACTATGCAAAGGCATTCAACTGTGTGGATCATAACAAATTATGGATAACATTGTGAAGAATGGGAATTCTGGAACACTTAATTGTGCTCATGAGAAACCTGTACACAGACCAAGGGGCAGTCGTTTGAACAGAAAAAGGGGATACTGCACGGTTTA
Source organism: Trichechus manatus latirostris (assembly GCF_000243295.1). Classification (NCBI taxonomy): domain Eukaryota; kingdom Metazoa; phylum Chordata; class Mammalia; order Sirenia; family Trichechidae; genus Trichechus; species Trichechus manatus. The sequence continues at coordinate 225,762 of NW_004444331.1, forward strand.
AGACCAAGAGGCAGTTGTTTGAACAGAAAAAGGGGATACTGCATGGTTTAAAATCGAAAGGTATGTCAGGATTGTATCCTTTTGCCATATTTATTCAATCTAAGCAGAGAAAATAATCAAAGAAGCTGGACTATATGAAGAAGAACTTGACATCAGGATGGGAGGAAGACTCATTAACAACCTGTGATTTGCAGATGATACAACCTTGCTTGCTGAAACCAAAGAGGACTTGAAGTACTTACTGATGAAAATCAAAGGCTACAGACTTCAATATGGACTACACCTCAACATGAAGAAAACAAAAATCCTCACAACTGGACCAATAAGCAATGTCCTGATAAACGGAGGTAATACTGAAATTGTCAAGGATTTCATTTTACTTTGATCCAAAATTAATGTTCATGGAAGCAGCAGTCAAGAAATCAAACGACCTACTGCATTGGGCAAATCTGCTGCAAAAGACCTCTTTAAAATATTAAGAAGCAAACATCACTTTAAGGACTAATGTGCACCTGACCTAAGCCATGGTATTTTCAATTGCCTCATATGCATGCCAAAGCTGGACTATGAATAAGCCAGACGGAAGATTAATTGATGCCTTGGAATTATGGTGTTGGTGAAGAATACTGACTATACCATGGACTGAACGAACAAATTGAACAAATCTATCTTGCAAGAAGTACAGCCAGAATCCTCTTTAGAAGTCAGGATGGTGAGACTTCATCTCACGTACTTTGGATATGTTATCAGTAGGGACCAGTCCTTGGATTGGGACATGATACTTGGTAAAGTGGAGGGTCAACGAACAAGAGTAAGCCCTCAAGAAGATGGACTGACACAATGATTGCAACAATGATCTCAAACATAGCACCAATTATGAGGACGGCGCAGGACCAGGCAGTGTTTTGTTCTGTTGTACACACGGTCACTGTGAGAAGGAAATGACTCAATGGCACCCAACAACAACAACAATAATGGGTAGAGGCTGGTAGATTTTAAGGAGCCTAACAGCAAAAGCCTAGACTGCCTTGAAGAAAATGTTGGTACAATTATGGACTTCAAAGGCAATTCTAGTGAAGGCTCTGACGGAAGTGAGGAGAGCCACAGAGAAAGTCTATCATCTTAGAAAATGATGAACTTGTGATTGGATAATGGAGGAAGGGCAATGCTTTGTATGCAATGGCAAAGAACTTGTCTAAATTATGTTCAAATGTCTGGTGGTAGATAGCACTTGTAGGTGATGAACTTGGATATTTAGCTGATGACATTTCTAAGCAAGGTCTTAAAGGGGCTGTACTTATAGTAAAATGCAAAACCAAAGAGATGGAATTAAAAATGAACTGTATGAAATGAAAACAGAACTTAAAGATCTGGGATATTTCATTGTACAAACTAAGGACATGTGTCCTAGAATGTTCACCAAGGATGTGGCTTCACAATATATTTTTTAAGAGATTAAGCCTGTGACTGATGAATCTAACCAACTACCACAGCAGAAAACCCATAGGCTGCGACTAAAGAATACAGACGAAAAAATGGGAGGAAAGAATGCTATCTGCCTCCTGGAATTATACAGGCAAGAAACGGGTCAAAGTAGCTATTTTGTTGTCCTCCAAGAAAAGAAACTGACCATCCCTGGAGCAGCTCGGAAATCAACAGAACTGTTGGAAGGAGCATGGAAAGTAAGATCTTCCCGGTTTCAAATGGTGGGATCTTCGCCAACTGGGTTCCAGAGTGTGCAGCTGCTGTTCATGAGTCATAGGGGGATGAGACCACTGCATAAAGCCGAGGGGGTGGGGCTGCTATGCCCAAAGGACAGAAGAACAGGGCCTGCCGGCCCAAGGGTGTGGGGCTGCTGCTCAGATGAAATAGAAGAATGGGGTGGCAAAAAGCTGAGGAAGCAGAATGGCTAGTGGGCCTGGAAGGTGGAGATGAAGCTAAGGCCCTAGGAGCATCCATCTAGAATCCAGAGAGCATGGCCAACATCCAGTCTGGAGGGCAGGGCCATGGCCTAGATGGTCTCAGAGAAGAAAAGATTATTTTCCAGCCTTGAGATCCAATGTAAATTGTTCTTTTCGGTTTTGGACTTGCCTGGTGCCTGTTATCCCTTCTTTCATTCAAATTACTCCCCTTTGTAATGGAAATGTCTACTTTGTTCCTGTTCCGCCATTTTATTTTGGAAACAAATAACTTATAATCTAGACTTCACAGTTCACAGATAAAGAGGACTACTGCCCCAGGATGGAATACACCTGAAGTCTCACCCGTATTTAATATAGATGATTCAGAAGATGAGATTTTGTACTTAGTGATTTCAGACCTTTGGGATGATGTGATGAGATGAATGTTTTGTATGCAGAAAGGACATGAATTTTGGGGGCCAAAGGGTGGAATGTTATGGACCGATTTCTTACCACCTGTATTAGGCTGGGTTCTCTAGAGAAGCAAAACCAGTAAAACGTGTAAACATACATATATGTATACACACATATATATACGTATATACATATACACATATATATTTATATCAAAGAAACAGCTCAGGCGAACGTGGAGGCTGCAACATCCCAAGCCCGTGGATTAGGATAGAGGCTTCTCCCGATTCACCTAGCTGCAGGGGCTAGCGAACCCAAGATCAGCAGGTCAGAAAGCAGGACTCTTGCTCACAGGCTGTGAATATCAACAAATCCCAAGACTGGCAAGCAAGACCACGAAGCTTCTCCTGATTCACATAGCTGCAGAGGCTAGCGAACCCAAGACTGGCAGGTCAGAAAGCAGGGCTCACTCACAGGCTGTGAAAATTGACGAATCCCAAGATCGGCAGATAAGCTGATAGCTCAAGTCCGAAGAACCAGAGGTCAAGGAACAGGAGGCAGCCACAGGATCCAGGGTGAGCAAAAACCTAGAATGTCTGCTTATATTTGGATGCAGGCCACACCCCCAAGGAAACTACCTTTCAACTGATTGGCTAACTCACAGCAAATTCAATTGTGGGAGTGATCACATATAAACACTAAGAATCATGACCCAGCCAAGTTGACACACAATCTTAACTATCACAGTCCACCCCTTGTCAACCTGGCACATGTACACATCTCCTTAAATCATACTCTGGATTAAAGACAATTATAAAGTCACATTTACGTCTAACCTGATATAACACGCATACAACTAAAAATGCATTACATCTTAAATTTTGTAAGTGAAGGAAACAAAAATATTTGATGCACACATACAAAGCAGAAATACTCAACAATTAAAGTCTCTGTTTCTGCAACAGGTCACATGGCCGTAACTGGTATTTAGAACTACCTTCTTCCACCACCCATTCCGTATTCCCTTTGCCCTCAGGAAACACCACAGCTGGTCGTTGATCTTTCTCTGGTGGGGTGACCCAAACCTTCATTCTTGAAGGGTATGGGCCATTATTAGTCATGTCGGAATTGGGTAGCTGTAGTTTTCCACTGACTTTAATCACAGGGCACGGTAGTGCTAAGAAATGCTCTAAGGGATCTCCTGCATTCCAGGCACACTCTTCTTTATCTCCATTATGTAATATCAATCTGATTTCCTCTTGGTAATCAGGATCAATCACACCAGCCAGTGTGGTAATTCCATTCTTTGCTTGTTGATTCAGAGGCATAACGAGCCCAAAGTGGCCAGGTGGCATTCTTACTTCAATGGAACCAGCGATGTGTCTCAAGGTGGGAGCATTCCTCCCTTTGGAACTCAGACCTCCAGACCTGCAGAGCATAAAGTCAACGGAACAGGAAGGAAAAATCTTGCAAGTGGGTCACTAGGGGTAATAGTGAGTGGTGCCACTCCCATTTCCACCCTTTGTTTCCTGGACCCATGAATCCTGGCTACAAGAAAAACAGCGCAATATATTGGGCGCTCATTTAGAGCATATACAGCCTCCTAGAGAAGACTGCCCCCACCCTGCAAGGTATTGTCACCTAGCTGGTGCTGTAATTGTGTCCTTAGAAGACCATTCTATCATTCTATCAAGCCAGCTGTGTCAGGATGATGGGGAACATGGTAAGATCAGTGAATTCAATGAGCATGGGCCCACTGCTGCACTTCATTTGCTGTGAAGTGAGTCTCTTGATCCAAGGAAATGCTGTGTAGGACACCATGACGGTGGATAAGGCATTCTGTAAGTCCACGGATGGCAGTTTTCGCAGAAGCACTGTGTGCAGTGAAGGCAAATCCCTATCCAGAGTAAGTGTCTATTCCAGTAAGGACAAAACGCTGCACTTTCCATGATAGAAGTGGTCCAATGTAATCAACCTGCCACCAGGTAGCTAGCTCATCACCTCCAGGGCTGGTGCCGTATCAGGGACTCACTGTTGGTCTCTGCTGCTGGCAGATTGGGCACTCAGCAGTGCCTGTAGCCAAGTCAGCCTTGGTGAGTGGAAGTCCATGTTGCTGGGCCCATGCATAACCTCCATCCCTAACACCATGGCCACTTTGTGCATGAGCCCATTGAGCAATGACGGGAATACCTGAGGAGAGAGGATGAGTGGTTTCCACAGAACGTGTCATCCTATCCACTTGATTGTTTAAATCATCCTCTGCAAAGGTCACCCTTTGGTAAGCATTCACATGAGACACAAATATCTTCATTTCTTTGGCCCATTCAGAGAGGTCTATCCACATACCTCTTCCCCATAAATCCTTGTCTCCAATTTTCCAATCACGTTTTTTCCAAGACCCTGACCACCCAGCCAAACTATTGGCCACAGCCCAGGAATCCATACACAATCGCACATTTGGCCATTTCTCCTACCAAGCAAAGTGAACAACCAGGTTCACTGCTTGACGTTCTGCCCATTGAGAGGATTTCCCTTCACCATTGTCCTGCAGGGAAGTCCAAGAAAGATGTAGTGCTGCCGCTGTCCACTTTCGAGTGGTGTCTGCATGTCACGCAGTACCACCTGTAAACCAGGCATGAGTTTTCTCTTCTTCAGTCAACTGATGATAAGGAACTCCCCACGAGGCCATAGGTGCAGACTGGGAGACAGAAGGTAATGTGAAAGGAGTGGAGACCACAGGCCTTTGGGGCACTTCCTCATGCAACTTACTTGTGTCTTCAAGTCCTCCTCAGGCCTGATCTTGTATATACCACTTCCATTTAATGATGGAGTGCTGCTGTGCATGTCTAACTTTATGATTCTGTGGGTCAGACAACACCCAGTTCATGATGGGCAGCTCAGGCGACACGGTGACTTGCTGTCCCGTGGTTAAGGGTTCAGTCTCTACCAAGGCCAGAAAAAAGCCAAAAGTTTTTTCTCAAAAGGAGAGTAGTTATCTGCAGAGGATGACAGAGCTTAGCTCCAAAATCCTAAGGGTTTGTGCTGTGACTCACCAATAGGGCCTGTCACAGGCTCCAAACAACATCTCTATCTGCCACTGCCACCTCAAGCACCATTGGATCAGCTGGATCATATGTCCACGTGGCAGAGCAGCTTGCACAGCAGCCTGAACCTGTTGCAGAGCGTTATCTTGTTCTGGGCCCACTCAAAACTAGCAGCTTTTTGAGTCACTTGATAAATAGGCCAGAGTAACACACCCAAATGAGAAATACGTTGCCAAAAAATCCAGAGGCCCCCAGATATTGTGCCTCCTTTTTAGTTGTGGGAACAGCCAGATGCAAAAACTTATCTTTCACTTTAGAAGTAATGTCCTGCCATGCCCCACACCACTGGACCCCTAGAAATTTCACTGAGGTGGAAGGTGTCTGAATTTTTGAGGGATTAATTTCCCACCCTCTAGCATGCAAATATTTTACCAATAAATTCAGTTATTGACACTTCTTCCTTACTGGGTCCAATTAGTATAATGTCATCCATGTAATGGACCAGTCTGACGTCCTGTAGAAGGCAAAGGCGATCAAGGTCCCTGCGGACTAAATTATGACATAGGGCTGGAGAGTTCATGTAGTTCTGAGGAAGGCAAGTGAAAGTGTATTGCTGGCCTCGCCAGCAGAAGGTAAACTGCTTCTGGTGGTCCTTTGAAACAAATACTGAGAAAAAGGCATTAGCCACGTCAATAGCTGCATACCAGGTACCAGGAGATGTATTAATTTGCTCAAGCAGTAAAACGACATCTGGAAAAGCAGCTGCAATTGGAGTCACCACCTGATTAAGTTTTCGATAATCTACTATCATTCTCCAAGATCCATCTGTTTTCTGCACAGGCCAAATAGGCGAGTTGAATGGGGATGTGGTGGAAATCACCATCCTTGCATCCTTCAAGTCCTTGATGGTGGCAGTAATCTCAGCAATCCCTCCACGAACGTAGTATTGCTTTTGGTTTACTATTTTCCTAGGTAGGGGGAGTTCTAATGGCTTCCACTTAGCTTTTCCTACCATAATAGCCTTTACTGTATTTGCGGGGATCCAATGCGTGGGTTCTGCCAGTTGCTAAGTATATCTATACCAATTATGCATTCTGGAACTGGGGAAATAACTACAGGATGGGTTCGGGAACCCAATGGACCTAATGTGAGACGGACACGAGCCAAGACTCCATTAATAACCCGACCTCCATATGTCCCCACTCTGACTGGTGGGCCACAGTGATGTTTTGGGTCTCCGGGAATTAGTGTAAGTTCAGAGCCAGTATCCAGTAATCGTGAAAGTCTGATTATTTCCTTTTCCCCAGTGAACAGTCACTCTGATAAAGGGCCGTAGATCCCTTTGCGGGAGGCTGGGAGAAAGATTAAACAGTAAAAATTTTTGGCAGTGTATTGGAATCTCTCCTCAAGGGGACCCAGCCTCCCCTTAATTCAAGGGGTTGTGGGTCTTTAAACTCGCTCAAATCTGGGAATTGATTAAATGACCACGACTCTACTCTGGCGATATGAGTTAGACTGCTGTTCACCTGAGTTCAAATTCATCCGTTAATAGCTCAAGTAAATATCTAGATTTCCTATCTATTTCACTCCTAGGGACACCATGAGTAAGTAACCATTGCCATAAATCCATGTGAGTCAGATTATTCTGATTACTGCTTTGACTCTTCAATTACTGTAACCACACCCACCTTATCTTTGTTGATTGAGTGCAGCCACTTTGCCCTTACTACCACGGGGTCCAATCAGCCCCATTGTAGTTAGGTGTCTTAATTCAGTTAGGGCACTTCTCATTGTCAATCTGCCTTACACAAAATAGCAATCACAGAGCTCAAGGATGCTGGAGCTCCCTTCACAAATTTGTTCCTCACAGTTGGTAAAAGGTGTGTCCTCTGGGTACTGCATGTGTGGGTCTATGGGTCTAATCTGATAAATCCACTCTAGCATGCCAATTTTCCTAAGCCTTTGGATACCTTCTTCTACAGTATACCAAGGCAGGTCTGGTACTTCAACTTGATTGAGAGTAGGCCACCTTGTAATCCATGCTGCAGCAACCCAACCAAATAAACTATTAGATCCTTTCCTAACTTTTCGAGTTGAAACACTGAATGAACAATCTGTGCTTAGTAGACCCATATCAATAAACTCAGACTGATCCATCTGTATGTTCCTTGCATCATTATCCCACAACCTTAATAGCCATTCCCACACATATTCCCCAGGTTTCTGTTTGTACATTGTAGAAAAGTCAAGCAGCTCTTTTGGAGTGTAGCATACTTCCTCCTGGGTCACACTTAGTACTTCACTTTTGGGGGCTCCCTGGGACTTAAGTCTAGTTTTAGGTCTAGATGCCAGAATCGGTAGCGTGGAATTGTTTTGGGAACATTCAACATTGTCTTGTAAAGCATCTGACTCAGGCAATGCCCCAGGCAATGACTCAGGTAAGAGCTCTTCAGAGGCAGCTGGGCTAGGCCTAATTTCATTAGATGGGAGTGGAGGGGCTAATGGTTTTTCTGGGCAGGGTGGTTTCGCAGACAAACATGAAGTAATCTCTTCAGATGGGAGTGGTTCTGCTAGCAGGAATGGTTCAATAGAATTTAGGGGCTCAGCATCCCCATCTTCAGATTATCTGTCCATATGTACCCACCCCAAGTTTCAGGATCTCATTTCTTCCTAATCAATGCCCTGACTTTAAGTTCAGACACCTCTCGAGGTTGACAATTGAGCCACCGTTGTAATTCAGCCATTCTTAAATAAGATTTTGGGTTTGGTTTTTGGCAATTTCAGCTCTGTTACTACAAGAAATAAGGCTTTCTTTCAAAGCACAAGTGGAAGCCTGGTGGTAACTTATGCAGCACCTGAGCTTTGACCCTGAGCACATCTCTTTCATTCACCAGTTTGTCTAGCAAAAGTAGGACCAACCAACCAGCTTCTTTATACTTCTCATTGTGACAAAACTGCAGAAAGACATCACACATATGTTCACCCCGAGCCTCGCCTTTCACCAATACCTGATCTGCTGGTGGTGATATTTTGCGTATTTGTATCGCCACCTTACGTCATGGATTAGCAGTGCCCTCTTTACTGCTGGAAGCAGAGTAATCAACATCTTTAAGACTAACCAGACTTGAGAACCAACTTAGAAAACTTATTCTTACAATTTTGTTTCTCTAGAAGCACTCTTGGTACCAAATGTCTTAGGTTGGGTTCTCCAGAGAAGCAAAACCAGTAAAACCACTAAAGCGCATAAATATATATAAAGATTGATATCAAATAGCTTACGTGATTGTAGAGGCTAGAATGTCCCAAGTCTGTGGATTAGGATAGAGGCTTCTCCTGATTTACTTAGCTGCAGGGGCTAGCGAACCCAAGATCAGCAAGTAAGAAAGCAGGGCTCTTGCTCACAGGCTGTGAATATCAACAAATCCCAAGACTGACAGGCAAGACCACAAGGCTTCTCCTGATTCATGCAGCTGCAGGGGCTGGCGAACCCAAGATCGACAGGTCGGAGAGCAGGGCTGGCTCACAGGCTGTGAAGATCGATGAATCCTGACATCGGCAGATAAGCTGATAGCTCGAATCTCAAGAAGTGGAGGTCAGATGAACAGGAGGCAGCCACAGGATCCAGAGTGAGCAAAAAGCCAGAATGTCTGCTTATATTCGGATGCAGGCCACACCCCCAAGGAAACTCCCTTTGAACTGACTGGCTACTCACAACAGAGTCAATCATGGGAGTGGTCATACATAAACACTGAGACTCATGACCCAGCCAAGTTGACACACAATCTTTACCATAACACTACTCAAAATATGTGTTGTAAATCCTCATCTCTATGCCTGTGATTTATAATCTCAGTTGCAAATGGGTTGTCTTTGCTATGTTAATGAGGTAGGGTTAGTGTAGGGTGTGTCTTGAGCCAATATCTTTTGAGATGTAAAAAAAATTAAAAGAAGCAAAGGAAAAAAGCAGAGATGGGGGAAGATAAATGCCAAGCCACATGAAGACTGCCCAGTAGCAGTAGCTCAGAATAGACAAGGACCTTCCTCCAGAGCTGTAAGAGAGAAAGCCTTCTCCTAGAGCTGACACCCTTAATTCGGAATGCTAGCCTCCTAAACTGGGAGAAAATAAATTTCTGTTTGATGAAGTCTCCCACTTGAGGTATTTCTGTTACAGCAACACTGGATAAGACAATTACTTTCTGTTCATGTCATTTCATAAAAGTACTTTTTTTTGTGATTGACTTATTTCACTCAATACAATGTACTCCAGCTTCATCCACATTGTAAGATGTTTCGAGAACTCATTTTTCTTTATTGCTTAGTATTTCATTGTATGTATGTACCATATTTTACTTATGCATTCATCCATTGATAAGCACTTGTGTTGTTTCCATCTTTTTGGTATTATGAATAGGGTTGCAATGAACGTAAGTGTACATATGTCTGTTCGTATCACTTCTAGATCCCTAAGGTATATACCTAGGAGTGGAACTGCTGGGTCATATGGCAGCTCTACCTCTAGTTTTCTGAGGAATTGCCAAACTGTTTACCACAACAGTGGTACCATTCTGAATTCCCACAGCAATGGATGAGAATTCCAATTTCTCCACATCCCTTCCATACTTGTTATTTTCTGTTTGTTTTACTAAATCTTAGTCATCCTTGTGAGAGTGAAATGGTATCTCTTTGTGGTTTTGATTTGCATTTCTCTGACGGCTACTGACATTGGGTATTTTTTCATGTGTCTACTGGCCATCTGAATATCTTTTTTGGCAGAGCATCTGTTGAGGGCCTTTGCTCGGTTTTTGATTGGGTTATTTGTCTTTCTGTTAAGTTGTAGTTTTCTATATACTTTAGATATTAGACCTTTATCCAGAGTTTTCCAAAGATTTTTCTTCCCAGTCTATAGTGTCTCTTTCCTCTTTTGATAGTCTTTTTTTTTTTTTTAATTATGATTTAGGTGGAAGTTTACAGAGCAAATTAGGTTCTCGCTCAGAAATTTATACACAAATTGTTTCATGGCATTGGCTACAATCCTGCCTTGTGTCAGCACTCTCCCCCTTTCCCTTTTCACCCTGGGTTCACCATGTCCATTCATCCAGTTTTCCTGTCCTCTTCCACCTTCCCGTCTTTGTTCCTGGGAAGGTGTTGCCCATTTATTTGATCTTGTATACTTGACTGATCTAAGAAGCACATTCCTCACATGTCCTATTGTTTGTCTTACAGGCCTGCCTAATCTTTGGCTGAAAGGTGGACTTTGGGAGTGGTTTGGAGTCTGAGTTAGAAGGGTGTCTGGGGGCCATAGTCTTGAGAGCTCCTCTAGTCTCTGTCAGACCAGTAAGTCTGGTCTTTTTTGTGAATTTGATCATTTGCCCTACATTTTTTTCCCATTCTGTCCAGGACCCTCTACTGTAATCCCGGTCAGAGCAGTCGGTAGTGGTAGCTGGGCACCATCTATTTCTTCTGGTCTCAGGCTGTGGTTCATGTAGTCCATTAGTCCTTTTGGACTAATTGCTCCCTTGGGACTTCAGTTTTTTTTTAATTCTCCTTTGCTGTGGACTAGAAGAGACTAATAGTTGTATCTTAGATGGCCACTCACAAGTTTTTAAGACCCCAGACAATACTCACCAAAATAGGATGCGAACACTGTCTTTAAGAACTATATTGTCCCAAGTGACATAGATGTCCCCCGAGTCTACAGTCCTTTGCCTTCCAGCCTGGGAACTTCATCCTGTGAGGTGTTTAGTTATGTCTAGGTGGACTCCCTGACTGTGTCACTTGTGTGCTCTATTGTCTCTATTCATATATAAGGAAAACCTACAATCATGTATTTAGAAATTTCCACCTCTGAACCTGTATCTGACAATGGTTGTGTTCCCTTACACCCTCCATCACCTCCTGGCATAGCTATCTATGTAGCAATTCATAGATCACTGTTTGTTGATTCTATTGTTGCAGAATGGTCTACGCTATAGTAGTTACCACCGTCGTCCTTTATTCCTGTGTTCCTCTCCGTGTCTTCTCTAACCTTGGTCATGTTGTGCTGACGTCTCCATGTTACATCTGACTTTCCCTCCACCAATATCAACTGGTGTCTATTATATCTTTAAAGTGGTGAAAAGCAAAGATGTCACCTTGAAGTCTAAGATGCACCTGACCCAAGCCATGGTATTTTCAATTGCATCATATGCATGCAAAAGCTGGACAATGAATAAGGAAGACCAAAGAAGAACCGCTGCCTTCGAATTGTGGTGTTGGCAAAGAATACTGACTATACCATGGAGTGTCAAAAGAACGAACAAATCTGTCTTGGAAGAAGTACACAGAATGCTCCTTAGAAGGAAGGATGGCAAGACTACATCTTACATACGTTGGACATGTCAAGAGGGATCAGTCCCTGGAGAAGGACATCATGCTTGGTAAAATAAAGGGTAAGTGAAAAAGAGGAAGATTCTCAATGAGATGGACTGACACAGTGGCTGCAACAATGGGCTCAAGCATAACAACGATTGTAAGCATGGCGCAGGACCAGGCAGTGTTTCGTTCTGTGGTACATGGGGTCGCTATGAGTCGGAACTGACTTGATGGCACCTAACGACAACAACTATCTCTTTGGTAATTATCCTTCCCTCCTCCTCCCATCCCTGGTAACCATCAAAGAGTCTTTTTACTTTTTTCTGTGTGTAAACCTTTTGCTGTTACTTTATAAAAGTGGTCTCATGTAATATTTGTCTTTTTGAGACTAACTTATTTCACTCAGCGTAATGCCCTCCAGATTGATCCATGTTGTGAGATGTTTCGTGGATTCATCATTCTTCTTTATCATTGTGTAGTATTCCATTGTGCGTATATACCACAGTTTGTTAATCCATTCATCTGTTGATGGGCACTTAGGTTGCTTCCACTTTTTTGCTATTGTCAATAATGCTGCAATGAACATGGGTGTGCATATGTCTATTCGTGTCCATGCTCTTATTTCTTTAGGGTATATACCTAGGCGCAGGATTACTAGATTATACGGTATTTCTATTTTGAGCTTTTTGAGGAAGAGCCATACCATTTTCCATTGTGGCTGTAGCGTTTTACATTCCCACCTGCAGCATACAAGAGTTCCAATCTCCCCACATCCTCACGAACGTTTGTTAATTTTTGTTTTTTTGACTCATGCCAGTAATGCTGGGGTAAGATGGTATCTCATTATAGTTTTGATTTACAACTCTAATTGGTAATGATTGTGAGCATTTCTTCATATGTTCGTTATAGCAGCCTGAATGTCTTCTTTGGTGAAGTGCCTGTTCATTTCCTTTGCCTATTTTTAAACTGGATTATTTGTTTTTTTTCTTGTTGAGGTGTTGAAGTTTTCTATAAATTTTAGAGACCCTTGTTGGATGTGACACAGCCAAAATTTGTTTTCCCAGTCTGTAGTTTCTCTTTCGGAGAAGTCTTTTGTTGAGCATAAGTGTTTAATTTTTAAGAGGTCCTTTTTTTCTGTGTGTGTATTTTTAGTTATGCTTACTAATCTATTTATGCCATATATCAGGGCCCCTAGCATTCTCCCTGATTTTTCTTCCATGATCTTTACTGTTTTAGGTTTTATATTTAGGTCTTTGATCCCTTTTGAGTTAGTTTTTGTGTATGGTGTGAGGTACAGATCCTGTTTCATTTTTCTACAGATAGATATCTGATTGTGCCGGCATCATTTGTTGAAGAGACTGTCTCTTCCCCATTCAATGATCTTTGGTCCTTTGTCAAAGATCAGTTGTCCATAGGTGGATAGATTTATGTCTGGGTTCTCAATTCTGTTTCATTGGTCTATGTGTCTGTTGTTTTATCGGTACTAGGCTGTTTTGACTACTGCGGCTATATAGTTAGGTGTTGAGATCAGGTAGTGTGAGGCTTCCTACTTTGTTCTTTTTTTTAATATGGCTTTACTTATCCAGGGCCTCTTTCCCTTCCATGTAAAGTTAGTGATTAGTTTTTCTATCTCGGTGAAGAATGCTATTGGGATTTGGATGGATTGCATTATATCTACATATTGCTTTGGGTAGTATTGATATTTTCATGATATTAAGTCTTCCTATCCAAGAGCATGGTATGTTTTTCCATTTATGTACATCTCTTGGTTTCTTGCAGGAGTGTTTTTGTAGCTGTCTTTGTCTTTTAAGTCCCTAGATTTATTTCTAAGTATTTTGTTTTTTAGGAGCTACTGTAAATGGTATTGTTTTCCTAATTTCCTTTTCACAGTTGTCTTTGTTGATGTAGAGGAATCCAACTCATTTTTGTATGTTAATCTTGTATCCTGCCACTTTGTTGAATGCTTCTATTAGTTCCAACAGCTTTCTTGTGGAGTCCTTAGAATTTTCTATATATAGAATCATATCATCTGCAAACAGGGATAGTTTTTACTTCTTCCTTACCAATGAAGATGCCCTTTATTTCCTTTTCTTGCGTTATTGTTCTCCCTAAGATTTCCAATATTGAATAAGAGTGGTGATAAAGGGCACCCTTGTCTGGTTCCCATTCTCAGGGGGAATGCTGTCAGAGTCCCTCTGCTGAGGATAACGTTGGCTGTTGGTTTTGCATAAATTCCCTTTATTATGTTGAGGAACTTCCCTTCTATTCCTATTCTGCTGAGAGGTTTTTTTTTTTTTTTATCAGAAATGGGTGTTGGACTTTATCAAATGCCTTGTCAGCATCAAATGAGATGAACATGTGATTCTTTTATTTATGTGACAGATTACATTGATTTGATTTTCTAATGTTGAACTAGCTTTTCATGTGTGGTATGAATCCCATTTGGTCATGATGTGTTATTTTTTTTGATATGCTGTTGTATTTTATTGGCTAGGATTCTGTCGAGAATTTTTCCATCTATATTCATGAGGGATACTGGTCTGTAGTTTTCTTTTTTAGTCGTGTTCTTGCCTGGCTTTGGTATTAACTAGGGTTATGCTGGCTTCATATAATGAGTTTGGGAGTATTCCTTCCTTTTCTATGTTCTGGAATAGTTTGATTAGAATTACCGTCAACTGTTCTTTGTAAGTTTGATAGAATTCTCCAGTGAAGCTGTCTGGACCAGGGCTTTTTTTGTTGAGAGTTTTTTTATGACCCCTTCAATTTCTTTTTTTGTTATGGGTCTGTTCAAAATTTCTGCCTCAGTTTGTGTTAGTTTAGGTAGGTGGTATGTTTCTAGAAATTTGTCTATTTCCTCTAGGTTCTCAAATTTGTTAGAGCACAGTTTTTCCTAGTAGTCTGTTATGATGCTTTTTATTTCAGTTAGTTCTGCTGTAGTGTCACCCAGCTCATTTCTTAATCAGGTTATTTGCATCTTCTCCATTTTTCTTTTGCCAATTTGGCTAGTAGTTTGACAATTTTATTAATTCTTTCAAAAAACTAGCTTCTAGTCTTGCTGATACTTTCTACTATTTTTCTTTTCTTGGTTTCATTTATTTCTGCTCTAATTTTCATTATTTCATTTCTTCTGGCAACTATGGGCTGATAAAGTTTTCTGATGAACATAAGTATTTAACTTATATGAGGTCCAAGTTATCTATTTGTCTTCTGTTGCTAGTGCATTCGTTGTTGTGTTTGATAATCTATCACTGAAGAAAACCAGGTCCTAAAGCTTTGCTCCTATATTTTCTTCCAAGAACTTTATGGTTTTAGATTTAACAGTTAGGTCCTTGATCCATTTTGAATTAGTTTTTGTGTATGGCATGAAATATGGATCTTGCTTCATTTTTCTGCGTGTGGAAATCCAGTTTTGCCCTCACCATTTGTTGAAGAGACTGTTCCTTCCTCATTAAATGAATTTTGGCTCCCTTGTAGAAAATCAATTGACCACAGATGTTTGGATTTATTTCTGGGTTTTCAAATCCATTCCATTGGTTTATGTGTCTATCATTAAACAAGTACAGGCTGTTTTGATTATGCAGCTGTGTAATATGTTTTAAAGTGTGAGGCCTCCTATTTTATTCTTCTTTAAAACTGCTTTGGCTATTCAGGGCCTCTTTCTATATAAAGTAGAGAATTAGTACTTCCATTTCTGTAAAAAATCCTGTTTGAATTTTGTTTGGGATTGTGTTCTATCTGTAGATCACTTTGGGTAGTAATGACATCTTGACTATTTTAAGTCTTCCATTTCACAAACACAGAACATCTCTCCATTTAGGTCTTCTTTAGTCTCTTTCAGCAGTGTTTTATAATTTTAAGTCTTTCACATCCCTGAAAAATTTATTCCTAGATATTTTACTCTTGTAGATGTTGCTGAAAATGGAGTTGTTTTCTTAATCTTTGGTTCAGATTTCTCGTTGCTGGTGTATAGAAACTCAAGTGATTTTTTGACCCTGTATCCTGAAACTTTGCTAAATTCCTCTACTAACTCTAGAGGCTTTTTAGTAGATTCTTTGGGATTTTCTACGTACAGGATCACGTCATCTGTGAAAAGAGATAGTTTTACCTCTTACTTTCTATTTTGGATACCTTTTATTTCTTTGTCTTAGTTTATTGCTCTGGCTACAACTTCCAGTACAATACTGAACAGGAGTGATAAGAGTGGGCATCCTTGGCTTGTTCCCATTTTCAAGGGGAAAGTTCTGAGTCTTTCTCCATTTAGTATAATGTTGGTGTTGGTTTTTCACAAATGACCTTAGTCATGTTGAAGAACTGATAAAATCTTTTGATGAACACAAATATTTAACTTTTGTGAGGTCCTAGTTGTTTATTTTAGTCTTCTGCTTGTGCATTTGTTGCTGTATTTGACAATTCATCATTGAAAATCGTTAGGTCCCATGATTTCGGGGAACATTTAGCTCAATTGGTGTAACACAGTTTATAAAGACAATGTTCTACATTCTACTTTGGTGAGTAGCGTCTAGAGTCTTAAAAGCCTGTGAGCAGCCATCTAAGATACTCCACTGGTCTCATCCCTTCAGCAGCAAGGGAGAATGAAGAGAACAGGATACAAGGAAAACGTTAGTCCGAAGGACTAATGGACCACAGCTACCAAGGCCTCCACCAGACTGAGTCCAGTACAGCTAGACGGTGCCTGGTTGCCACCACTGACTGCTCTGACTGGGATCACAACAGAGGGTTCTGGACAGAGCTGGAGAAGGATGTAGAGCATA
>NW_004444331.1:242343-269600 GCF_000243295.1 Trichechus manatus latirostris
ACCATTCAGCTGGGGAGCGGACAGCCCCATAAAACCAAATGGGACTAATGAGGCACAGCAGTCCAGGGACAAGGGCCAGAAGGCAGAAGGGGACAGGAAAGCTGGTGATAGGGAACCCAAGCTTGAGTAAGGATAGTGTTGATGTGTTGTGAGGTTGTTAACCATTGTCATAGAGCAACATGTGTACTATTAAATGAGAAACTATTTTGTTCTGTAAGCCTTCATCTAAAGTGAGAATAGCAGCACAATTGGAAGAGTGTAGTCGATGTCACTGAACTGTGCATGTAGAAATTTCTGAAATGGTGAGGGTTGACGTGTTGTGGGGTTGTTAACCAATGTCATAAAAGAATATGTGTACTACTGTTTCATAAGAAACTATTCGTTCTGTAAGCCTTCACCTAAAATACAATTTAAAAAAAAAAAAAAAAATCATTAGGTCCCATATTTCCGTCTCTGTGTTTTCTTCCAGGAACTTTATTCTTTCAGATTTAAAATTTAGGCCCTCGATCCAGTTTGAATTCGTTTTTGTGTATGGTGTGAGGTGTGGATCTTGCTTTATTTTTCTGCATGTGGAAATCCAATTTTGCTAGCACCATTTGTTGAACAGACTGTTCCTTCCCCACTGAATGGACTTAGCATTCTTGTCAAAAATCAGTTCACCAGAGACATATGGATTTATTTTTGGTTTCTCAATTCTGTACCACTGGCCTATGTGTCTACTGTTAAACAGGTCTACGTGTTTGGATTACTATGGCTGTATAGTGTGTTTTGACACAAGTCTGAGGACTCCTACTTTGTTCTTCTTCAAAACTGTTTTGGTATTTGAGGCCTCTTGTCTTCCATATAAAGGTGAGAATTAGTTTTTACATTCCTGTAAAACATGCTGTTGAAATTTCTATCGAAATTGCATTAAGCCTGTAAATTGCTTTGAGTAGTACTGACATTTGTATATTAAGTTTTCCAATCCATAAGCATGGAATATCTTTCCATTTAAATAGGTCTGTTTTAGTCTCTTGCATCCAGGTTTTATAGTTTTCATTATGTAAGTCCTCCACATCCTAGTTAGTTTTTTCGTAGGCATTTTATTCTTTTAGATGTTACTGCAAAAGGAATTGTTTTCTTGATTTCTTTTTCAGATGACGCCTGTGCCCAAGTTCAAAGACAGACTGCAGAATTCTTACTATCTTCAATCAAGGAGAAATTATGTTTCACAGTGATTAAAGCACTTGGCTGCTAACCAAAAGGTTGGTGGTTTGAACCTACCAGCCACTCCGAGAGAGAAACATATGGCACTCTGCTTCTGTAAAGATTTACAGCCTTGGAAACGCTACAGGGCAGTTCTACCCTGTCCTATAGGGTCACTATGAGTCGTAGTCAACTCGATGGCAACAGGTTTGGTTTGGGTTTTTTTTGGTAATTATAATTTTAAAAATAACCTCAATAAGCATAAACTCCACCAAAGCAATCTAAGTTTCCTGTGAGACGTAATATGTCTGTTCTTTTTACAACTGCAGTCTGAAGCCTGAGCATTGTTCTTAGGGTAGAAAAATTATTTTAAAAATATATAATCCATTTATCCACTCAAAACATAATCAAGTTCCCAGCAATGTTCTGAGTTTTGGAATTTGAGTAGCAAGAATGAGATGAAATTGTTTTCAGTAAGATTACATTTTAGTGGTATGACAAATCAGACGTAAGTGAAAAAGAAGTAAATGTCTTTCAGGTAGTTGTAAGTGATATGAAAGGGCAGAGACTGGAGTGAGATATGAGGAAGCTGTTCTAGATACTTGTTGAATAGATGGATAGATACAGACAGATAAATTTTTAGACACTCACCCACGAAGACCAAGTGATCAATGTTCTCCATCATCACATCTCTAAATAGCTTTCTCTGGGATGTATCCAGCAGGGCCCACTCTTCCAGGGTGAAGTCTACAGCTACATCTTTGAAGGTCACTGATTCCTAAAACATCATGGATATTCTGGGTCAAACAGGGCCATCCCTCACAATAGCCATAGCAGGTATTCAAGATGACAGTACTAAAGAAGTAGGGGCTGTATGTATAGAAAGCTCAAACTGTACTTAGTGTTCCAGTCAGATCATTCTAAGTGCTCGCCCAGCATCTGTCTTTCAGATACACTAACAGAGACGTAAACAGTATGAATCTGTAAAAATCTCATAATAAAATAAATTACATGAGGTGTGGTAGGCTATAACTTGGAAATTTTCCAATAAGTTTGTAATTATGACATCCAGATTGAAGATTATAAAATTTGTACCTGAGAATTCATAACTAAAACTCTTCTCCACCAGTTCCAAGTAAATCTACAGACTTATCACAAGGCAAGCAATATCCATGGTCTGACACTTTTAACTATGTTAATGGTTAGATTACGCCACTAAAGGACCTCAGTTTCCCCATCTATAAAATAGTTTAACAACCTAGTACAAGTTTTTAAAAGATCCTATGTGCTAGTATGTAAAGTGTCTCCTATCTAGCAAACACTTGTTAAATACAGGTTCTACGTCTATTACTCATCAAAATGAAAGGCATCGTTAAAGTAATGTCTAGCATTCTCTAGAACTGCACAAGTTTCATATAAAACTTGGGATCAGTAGATGCTCCTTCTCTCAACTCTATACATCTGAAGTGTTCATTATAATGTATAAGGACAGATGGTTCAGAAGCACAATCCAGGGGCCACTAAGACTGTGCTGAAGGACAGTCCTAATCTGACCTTTCTTGTAGTATGAGGCCCCTCATTCTCAATTTTCTCACCAGTTTTCATTGTGTCTCTTGTATCTTCATCCTGTCTCTATGCTCGAGGTTAAAAAAAATTACCTTCTTGATTGGCTCTGATCTCTTTGGTTCCTCAAAATTTCCAAAGGGTCTAAAATTAACTGAACTACTATACTCCTTATCCTGAATGCACAGCCAAAAATTATGGAAATAATACACCCTATAGGGTCACTATGAGTCAGAATCAACAGCAACGGGTTTTTATATATATATATGCTGTTTTCAGTTATTCAATTTGAATAAATTTAGTTACAAGGAGGGAAAATGGATGATTGGAGACAACACTGATGACGAAAACTTCTGTTATCTTTTTTTAGAAGGTTTAAAAATGTTCACATATATTCTATCAACACATTAGTAAGTTTAAAACTGGGGAAAATAAATAAATGATTCCTCATTGCCTTCTCTGGCCTAACTCTCTGGGGCTCCCCTCAACACTGTACAGCCCACACCCCAGCACTTGTGATACTGGCTTGACTGACCTCACCTGCTGAAAACACCTGACTCCCTCCTGGAGTATAAGGTTTTGCTCTCACTCATATCTATCTCCTATATTCACCACAATCCTAAGCCCATCTCACCCAATAACGTGGCCAATGAATGAATTATTTCCCCAATGAGGACATGGGCTGAATGAGAAAAAGAGAAAACCTCTCTCATCTCTTCTGTGAATACACAGACTTATTGGAGGTTGGAACAAATTAGTGTAAATGTTGGGAAGAGATTACTTCCATGAAACCCTGACCCAACATAAATATCCTAGAGTTCTGAGAACACTTATCAGAGCTAAGACACTTGAACAGTTCATGAGTCCATTCAGAAGAGTCAGGCCAAAAGGAGAAATCTGCCCATCTGCTGGCAACAGAGGTGGAATTTCAGTAGAAAAAAGAATTCCCTACTCACCAGTGGTTGCATTGTCTATAGCTCAGCTGCCAGTGGTCTTCCTCTGGGTTTTCACTCACAAACAGTCCAAGCACTAAGCAGGCAAAGCTGAGGATGGAAAAAGAAGCCATGAGACTCCAGTCTTGTCCACAATAACCAGACCTATCATCATGAAACTCCAGACCTTCATCTGAGAAGGTTCCAGATAACAGGAACATGCACCGTGCTTTAAGAGAAATAGGGAGAGGACTTGGTCAAAGCAAAAGAGACTACTGTTATTGTGGCTAACAAAAAAGATGCAAACACAGATATCTTACATACAAAAACAGGAAGCTCACTGAGCTTTATAAGTTAATTCTCCCATGATATTTAGAGGTTTTCAATTCCCTAATTCTAAAACATAGGAATCTCAGACTTATGACACAAATAGGTTTTGGTCTCTATACCCAGATAAACACTATAGTATTTCCTAGATTTCATTATTCTTCATTTACGCACCAGCAATGGTTCTCCAACATCCAGCCCAGCTCTCTGGAGCCTCACAACAGTCCTCCTCTTCCTTGACCCTGTCCCCCTAGATACACTTGCCCTGAATCATTTTGGCTCCTCCACACAGGGTTTCTAGATTACTCCCTCAACCCTGACTTTTAGATCTGACCCATGGATTTGGATATAAACCAAGCAACTTAAGAATCTATTTTATGATAGCTTTGTTCAACTGTGAGGTGCAGAAAGCAATCTGGCCCTTTGTTCTGGGATTCCAAGAGCCAGACCACCTGCGGGCAGATACTAAGCCTTGCGAGGCATGATGTAATAGATCATGGCCACGGGATGAAACCAATAAAGGCTTTGGAAGAGAGTGCCACAAGGGAGTTTCTGGGTCAAAGAGAGTGGCCATTCTGAGAGCCAGACCACCTGGGGGAAGACACTAAGCCTCTCGAGGCATGATGCAATAGATCATGGCCATGGGATGAAGCCAATAAAGGCTTTGGAAGAGAGTGGCGCAAGGGAATTTCTGGGTCAAAGAGAATGGCCATTCTGTTTTCCAGAGGGTAAGCATGTCCTCTGGGGCCAAGATCACAAGGCTTCTCCTGATTCACGTAGCTGCAGGGGTTGGTAAACCAAGATGGGCAGGGTGGAGAGCAGGGCTCCACTCAGAGGCTGCGAAGATCGATGAATCCCAAGATCGGCAGATAAGCTGATAGCTCAAGTCCCCAGAACTGGAGGTCAGATGAACAGGAGGCAGCTGCAGAATCCAGAGTGAGCAAAAAGCTAGAATGTTGCTTAGCTTATATTCGGATGCAGGCCACACCCCCAAGGAAAATCCCTTTCAACTGACTGGCTACTCACAGCAGATTTGATCATGGGAGTGATCACATGCAAACACAGAGAATCATGGCCAAGTTGACACACAATTTTAACCATCAAAGAAGCCAACAGAGGATGACACTAAATACTTGCCTCTTCCATGACTGCATCTGACAGAGACCATGACTAGGATATTGTTCCTGGCCTAAGCAGAGTCACCACGCCTAGTGTCTTTCAAATATATCTGATAATTCTACTATGTCTTGCTAATGAAATCGTTTTCCAGGCCCCATAAAATAATTCAAATCTTCTCCATGCCTTTTGAATCTCATCCTCACCTTTTCTCGTTTTCAATAGAAGGGGTTAACTCCTACTAACCACAAGAATGACATAATTTAACAGATTACCTTATAGTTTATCACCAAAATATCTACAAATATTCTTGCATTCACATCCACTGGTTATTCCTTCTATTAAACTGAAGAGTCATCGCTACCCCCGGTTAAGTCCAATGTTTCTGACTGAGCCCTTCTTTCCTGTTTTATCAGTGTGCTGCAATGGGTTTTCTTTTATGTGGCTTTTCTAGCCTTTGGTTCGTAGTTCTCCCAAAATGACTGGTTGGTTTGCTAGCCGCATAAGAGGCTTGCAGGGATTGGTGGGTTTACTATCCACAAAAGTGGCTTGTAGGGATTGGTTGGTTTACTATTCCCGTAAGAGGTCTGCAAATCCACCCAATAAGATTGGTCAATTTATGATCCACCTAAGGAATTGGATGGTTTATGAAAGTCATGCCCTGAAACTGACGGAGTGTTTAATTATAACTGGCCAATCACACAGAAATTTTTGGGACTTCTATCAACAAGAGCCTTGAGAGGAGTGTGTCCTTTGGACCTGGGGCCCCTGTGCTGAGAACCTGCTCATCCCAAATAAAAGAGCAGTAATACTGGTCAAAGGCTGTAACAGTGAGCTGATAACACTGAACACCAAGAGAAACTGCAGCAAGTACAGCAGATCCAAGAGGCAAAGAAATCGTGCCAGCAGTACAGGTGGCAGGAATGAGACTGACAGATGGCAGTGGTGGGCAGAGTCAGCCTACGGAGAAGACGGCAGCGTTGGGTGAGTTGGCCCATGGAGTGGAGCTGGGCACCTCTGGGCAAGAGATCATCGGGGAGCTGGGCACTGCTGGAGAAGAGGTCATTAACGGAGCACAGGCATATCCTGTATAGGAGTCACTTGTAAAAGTTCTGCCTCGAGACCTGTCATAATGCCTGCCTAATCCTGGCACTGGCCCACGGTTGTCCCAAAGCTGCTGGTTGAGAACTGTACCAGCAGGCACAGGGGACCAGACCTACCCAAGAAAAGCCACAGAGGAAGAGAGAGAACGAAACAGCCATGCTGCACAAGATATGACCTGACAACTCATCTGCTGAGGTAGACATCTTCTGAAATTTGGTCCATGGCATGCTTATTCAGCGGCAAAGAAATGGACATGGGTAATTTGGGAAGGGTAAGTAGATCCCTTTTTAGACTTAAATGGGTTCCTCTTCTATGATGCTAAATGGGGTACTTGTAGGAGCAGAGGGCACCTCAAATCTGTTCCTGTTGCTTACTGTTTGCTTTCTATTAGTAATCTGCTTTTGCTGTTTACTATCTACCTTCTATAAATGACAGTAACAGCTTTCAACTGTCAATACTGTTTAAGTATCCTCTGCGTACAATGCAATCAGATCGGGTAAGAGTCCTCATTCCAGCAGTCTTATCACTGCTTGTAATTTTGAGGCAACTGGTGTGTATTTATGCACACAGTCCAGGCGGGAAATATATTACTGATTAGAAATTAAACTTCTTTTATTAGCAACCTCTCCCTCCCTTCACAGTCCTCCTCTTCATCATTGGAACTCATGTCTCTTCCATCTTGAAACAAGCACCCCTTGCTCTCTTGTTCCTTCCTTCACAATCAAACTGAAAGTGCAGTCACCATTTCTTCACATCCCCCTCACACCCTGAGTTACTAAGATCACCAACGATCTCCTCATAAATGTATCTTGCTAACATTGGCAATAATGTCTCCATAAGCAAATCCAATGAGTGTATCTCAGGCTTTTACCTGGAAACAACTGAACTATGACCTTTTGAGAACTAATATTTTCCTAGGCTTCTCTGATATCTCATTTTCCTGTCTTCAGACTACTCTAGTCACTCTTTCCTCATGTCCTCTGCAAAGAATTCTTCAAATAAAAGTACTAGAATGTCTCCAAATTCACTCTCAGCCCGTCTCCCTCTTTGTATACACTCTCCTAGTACTCTCAGAAATTTATTCAATGGCTTCAAATTCTTCATTGCTATCTCTAAATCGAAAGCGACGGAACTCGTTTGGATTTCACTTCTGAGGTATCATCTCTATCTGTAAAATTACATGCAACTAAAGTGAAATATATCACAGGACATTATCTCTAATCCCCAAAATATAAATATCACTCCTCTACTCTCCAATCTTAATGGCTTTATCAAGCAAACAAGAATTGATCTTTTACATGCCCTATCAGTACCACATACAATTAAACACTGCTAAACATCTCTACACTGAACGCTACTGTCATCCTTGATCTCCACCCCCCACACACTTTCCCACTCCATTCTCACTTGCCTTCAGTCTCAGTTTAATGTCAATTCTTCAGAGATCCCTCACTTAACCCCAACTATTGCTAGCCTTTCTCTTCACCTCCCCTTTGAATTAATTACAAGTCTACTATTCCTTCAGACTATACATCCTATTTGTCACTATACATTTATTCATTTCCAGTCTGTCTGAACACTAGTCTAAATGCAGAAAAACAGACCCCTGAATGCTTAGACAAGTTCCCTTTTGGCCATGATTCATACATTTTAATTCCAGAGAAATCCTATGTTCAAAATCACCTAATCTGCCCTCAGATGTCCCCAATCATATTAAACAATTATCTTCCAATTAAATATTCATTTTCAACATAAAGGTGATCTGTCCATCCTGGAGGAGCACTAGAGGCGCAGTGGTTAAAGTGCTCAGCTGCTAACCAACAGGTCAGCAGTTTGAATCCACCAGCCGCTCCCTAGGAGAAAGATGCGGCAGTCTACTTCCGTTAAGATTTACAGCCTTCGAAACCCTATGCAGTTCTACACTGTCCTATAGGGTCACTATGAGCTGGAATCGACTTGACAGCAGTGGGTGGGTTTTGTCCCTCGTAGTGAAAATTTTCTCCAGTACTTACTAGAACTCAGATAGAAAGCCAATGAACCTAAGTCTTTATTGAAGAGGCTGTACTACACTGTGGAGTTCAGAACTTCTTTCTCTCCCTAGATAAAACAACATTTTGATGGTGAGCTCTTTCTAGGCAGTTGATAACTTCATCAGTACTATAATCCAAAGGACACACCTGATTACCTTGGATGCCAATCAAGAAAAACCTAATTAAGGTATACCTTTTTAATAAAGCCGTTTCCTTTTTATGAGGTAAATCATGTAGATACAATCACAGAAAACAGAATGTCTTTTAATTCTGTCATTCTTCTAAAGGTTTCAAAAGAAACCCTCATGCCTTTTCCCAGAGGCCTCACTGTTTTGTGGATTTTGGTTGTTGTGGATAATACTGTAGAGAATCTGTTACAAGAGGAACCATCTTGATTATTTTTAAGAATGTTGGTTGTATGTATTTATCTTCAAGGAAAAATATTTTTCAGGATTCTAGAATGTGCATAGTTTACCACCAAGGAAAAGAAAGATCATCCTGGGTAGGTCTCAAGTCAGATTTAACACATCCTAAGAAATGTAAAATCCTACAAGCTTCAAAATATTAAGAATTCTCAGAGTATATGATCTAGTTTCATTATTGAGTTTCATATAATTAGGATATGTTTTAAATAATTTTCAAAAAGAAAACTAAATATTAAAAAACATTAGTGCAACTTTAGATATAGAAAAATATATTGTTTCTGGAAAAAATCAAACAATATATTTTCATTTTAGGTACAGGATTTTAATCTCACATGGAATATTTCTGTCATTTTCTTTTTTTGAATTCACTCTTTTGAGATTAAAAAAAGTGGTATGTCTTAATAGTAAGCATCTTAGGCGGTCAATATTCAATTTCATGTTTTTCGTCTATGTCCTTATATCTTTTAAGCATAGTTACACTACAACCTTCTTGAGACAATGCTCTCTTTTTGTCATAAATGAATATATGTTTCAAGTCAACTCTGAGCCAGGCCTGGCCCAGGGAGTGCAGTTACACTGGTGTGATTGTTAAGGTTGTGTCAGTTTTGCTGGGACATGATTCTCAGTGGTTTAGCAGTTATCATGTAGTTTGGCAGTTGAATAATGATGTAATCACCCCCATGAGATGTGATATAATGCAATCACCTCTATGCTAGGATCTGCTATGAGGAGCCAATCAGTTGAAAAGGAGTTTCTTTCGGGGTGTGCCCTGCATCCAATATAGGCGGACCTTCTGGCAAGGCTCAAGGGCTTTTGCTTTCTCTGGATCCTGCAGCTGGCTCCTGTTCATATGATCTTCGGTTCTTGGGACTTGAGATAGCAGCTTACTTGCCATCTTGGAATTCATCAGCTTATGCAGTCTGTGAGCCAGCAGCCTGCCAGTTTACGTGCCAGTCTTGGGATTTGTCAGCCTCCGAAGCCTGTGAACCAGAGGACTGTTGTCTGACCTGCCAATCTTGGGTTCACCAGCCTCTGAACCTACATTAGTCAGGAGAAGCCTCCAGCCTGACCCACAGACTTGGGACTTGCCAGCCTCTACAACTGCATGAGCTATTTCCTTGATATAAATCTCTCTCTCTACAAATATACATATAGATGCTTTACTGGTTTTGCTTATCTAGAGAACTCAGCCTAAGTCAAAACATTATAATCTAACTCACGGATTTATGGTGTTGGCTACTTAGTCATGGTGTTCCTACGAGGGATATAGGAAATCTACTAAGCATTTACTGGATCTGTACATGCCCTGGTGGTGCAGTGGTTAAGAGCTACGGCGAGCTACGGCTGCTAACCAAAAGATAGGCAGTTCGAATCCACCAACCACTCATTGCTAACCCTAGGGGGCAGTTCTACTCTGTCCTATAGGTTCGCTATGAGTTGAAATTGACTCAACAGCAACAGGCTTGGTTTGGTTTGGGTACAAGTGGAAGAAATTATAGGTCAAGTGAACATCAGTCTAACTGGAATTGCCAGAATAGAGAGTCACGGCCCCTCAATCAATTCCCAGACTTGAGCAAGTTTACAGATCCACAACTCCTTGAATGAAGGGGAGGCCAGTAGAATGACCATACTATGCTGCCAACACTTTATACTGTTAATCTTTCTCCCAGCCTTCCCCAAAGGGATCTACAGCCCTTTATGAGAGTGACTGTTCATTGAGAAAAGGAAATAATCAGACTTTTCCATGATAACTGGATACTAGCTTTGAACTTACACTAATTTCAGGAGACCCAAAACATCACTGTGACTCACCAGTCAGAATGGGTGCATATGGAGATCAGGTTATTAATGGACTCTTTAACTCATGTCTGTCTCATGGCAGGTCCAGTGGGTCCACAAATCTATCCTGTAGTGATTTCCCCAGTGCCAGGATGCTTTATCCACCATCATGGTATCCCACACAGCATTGCCTCAGATCAAGGGACTCACTTCACAGCAAATGAAGCGTGGCATAGGCCAATGCTCATGGAATTCACTGGTCTTACCATGTTTCCCATCATCCTGAAGCAGCTGGCTTGACAGAACGATGGAATGGCCTTCTAAACACACAATTATGGCGCCAGCTAGATGGCAATACCTTGCAGTATTGGGGCAATGTTCTCCAGGAAGCTGTATATGCTCTAAACCAGCATCCAATCTATGGTACTGTTAGGCGCAAGTATGACTTTTTAATTGTCTTTATTCAGAGATTACGTATGGTTTAAGAAGATGTGTACAGGTGCCAAGTTGAGAAGTGGTGGACTGTGATCATTAAGGTTGTCCACTTGGCTAGACCATGATTCTCAGTGATTTGGCAGCTATGATGTAATTTGATAGTTGTACAATAATGTAATCACCTCCATGATGGGTTCTGCTGTGAGGAGCCAATCAGTTGAAAGGGCGTTTCCTTGGGAGTGTGGCCTCCATCCAATATAGGAGGACTTTCTGGCAAGGCTCGAGGGCTTTTGCTCCCTCTGGATCCTGCAGCTGGTTCCTGTTCATCTGACCTTCGGTTCTTGGGACTTGAGCTAGCAGCTTACCTAGCATCTTGGGATTTGTCAGCCACACAGTCTGTGACCCAGTGGCCTGCTAAACTTGGGATTTGTCAGCCTCTGCAACCAGTGAGCCAGAGGCCTGTTGTCTGACCTGCCTATCTTGGGTTCGCCAACCCCTGAAGCTACATGAGTCAGGAGAAGCCTCCAGCCTGACCCATGGACTTGGGACTTTGCAGCCTTTACAACTGCGTGAGCCATTTCCTTGATATAAATCTCTCTCTCTCTTTATATATATACATATAGATGTTTCACTGGTTTTGCTTCTCTAGAGAACCTAGCCTAACTGGCAAATAAAATAGCTAAGGTCCTACAGAGTTGAGCTAGGTTAAAAGAGATTATCTAAAGAAACCGTGACTATGATTCTTTGTGTATATATACTGAAGGACTTCAGGAAAACTCCCTCAGAAAGCACAGATATTTTAGCATTGACTTTCCTTAAAAATTTAGCTGGATAAAGTCTTAGAAATGTTTGTGAAGATGCGAATTGGTTTAGATATTTTTTCTTCTCTTTGATTTAGGGAACCAGTAAAACATTGCTGAGATACCACAGAACTTGCTGTGTTCTAGGAAAATCAAGCAATCTTCTGATCATCCAAAGAAGACTGGAAAGAAGCTGAGTGGGGTCAACCGGACTTGAGTTTGGCAGGTAGTACATTCCAGGGCCTGAAGGCCATAGAAAATCCAAAAGTGCTTATTGAAAACTTAGTGGGAACGTACTGAGAAATTTAAAGCAGGGGAGTGATACAATTATATTTGTGTTTATAAAAGAACCTTTTGTTGCATAATAAAGTAATTTAAAAGGGTACACTAGAATTTTAAGAATTAGGTGATGGTAGTCTGGAATAGTGTGTTGGCAGCAAAACTGGGAGTGGGTGGGATGGACTATAAGTAAAAAGGAAGAAGAAACAAAACAATCTATTTTCTCACAAATTACTGAGTGCTGATGACAGATAAGACTGATCTAGCTATCATTCTAAAAATTGGGCATATAGTATTGAGAAAATTTACACTTCCTGACCTTAATGCATTTAAAATCTAATAAATAAATGATGATTAAAGGATAAATTGTGTCAATATATTGTCAAGATACACAACTCAGAACACCATTAATAGATTGCTATGCAGGTTCAATAGACAACTTTAAAGTTGGGCAGCACATCATTACCACGTAAATCAGTGCTTCGATAAATTAAGATTTTCAGGCTACTTATATATAATTTCATCAGGAACTTTGAACAGAAAATTTTTGATTGGTTGACGATTATGTGAGAATGTATACTGAAGAAGAATTGATGCTTTTGAATTATGGTGTTGGCGAATAATACTGAATATATCATGGACTGCCAAAAGAATGAACAAATCTGTCTTGGAAGAGGTATGGTCAGAATACTCCTCAGAGGTAAGGATAGCAAGACTGCATCTCACATACTTTGGACACGTTATCAGGAAGGATCAGTCCCTGGAGAAGGACACCATGCTTGCTAGAGTACAGGGTCAGTGAAAAAAAGGGAGACCCTCAACGAGATGGACTGACACAGTGGCTGCAACAATGGGCTCAAGCATAATGACTGTGAGGATGGCACAGGATTGGGTAGTGTTTTGTTCTGTTGTACATAGGGTTACTATGAGTCAGAACCCACTCAACTGTACCTAACAACAACATTAAGACAGGAGTATGTGCTCAAACATTATTTACAGCTTAAATAGGAACCTGACTAAGACAATCACAAGATCTGTGAACCACGATTACAAGATCTCTGGAGTACTGGAAACAGGACATGTTTGTTAATCTTTGATTGTTTTCTGAAAGAATAAGTTTCAAGTACTCCAGTGAGCCTGATCATCTAAATACAATTATGTGAAACTAGACAAACTACTTCTAAAACTTAATACTTCAAGGCACAGCTATAGGCATTAAAAATTATATATTTATGATTATACAGTACATAGGTTTCTAACATTTAATAAGATGACCTTTAGTGTCATGGGTAAACTTTTTATAAAGCAAAACTTAGCATTTTATGTCACATATGAACCTAAAGGACATGAGGTTAGCAAAGAACAAAAGATGATACATGATTGGGGATAGCATACAGAAGGCCTGTCTGAGGAAA
This sequence comes from Trichechus manatus latirostris, assembly GCF_000243295.1. Taxonomy (NCBI): domain Eukaryota; kingdom Metazoa; phylum Chordata; class Mammalia; order Sirenia; family Trichechidae; genus Trichechus; species Trichechus manatus. The sequence goes on from NW_004444331.1 coordinate 255,734, forward strand.
CATTATATTAAATTTATCAGAGAGATAATAAATATGAATTAGCCTAGAAATCAGTGCTAGGTATTAAGAGGTTTACAGGAAGAAGAGGGAAAAATGCTCCACATACAGGGAACAGCATTCACTGATTCCCTGATTAGACCGATGATTAATTCCAGGCACTTATCCTGGGGGAGAGGAAGATGTCTGTATCAATAATTGCTCCAAGTTTTAAGCCTCTGGGTGATAGTTAAGGCTCCTCTTTAAGATCTGGATTATTACAGAAGAGCAATTTTGGCAAAAGTCCAAAGTAGTGGAGGAACCTCTCAGACATTCCAGTGGAGATGAGATTTTTAAGTTCAAGTTTGGGGCTCAGATGTGAGATTTGGACTATAGAGTTGTGTTTTATGAACAGACAGATGATGTACTAGATCAAAGGAATGGAAGAAATTTATCTAGATGGTGAGTACTGAGAAATCATTTTGATTTTCCTACAGTCCAGATTTCTGGCTTTCATGGAAGTTGGGGTAACCCACCCAGGCCATTGCCCTTAGATGTCCTTTTGAACCTTGAATTTTGAAAAAACTATAGTTCCTAAAAGTTACTTTTGAGTCAAATAATGGTCTAAACTAGTAAGACCGATTTGCCTTGGGTATCGTGCTCTTTTACTGAGTGCAGAAAAATTCAGTCAGTTTTGGGAAACAGACTCCAAAGGTCAGACTGGGAGCTATGTTTAGGGTAAACCACTAATTATTTTAACTGTTCTTCAAGTCAATGCTGTATGATAATCCTGCCTGACCACAATTTGTTTATCAGTTCTGTTCCAGCCCTTTTTCCATGGCAATGGAAAAAGATTCGGTGTAAGAGTGTTTTGAGGTCCTCTTATCTTCAGAACAGTTTTTTAATCTCTAATTGAAATGTTACCCTGATTTGTAAACAGTATATTAAATAAACTTCAGTCAATTTCTATTACTGGCTTAATATGATTTTTGTTTTAACAGTACAGAGGGAGTAGAAAAGGAGGAGCTGGGGCTGAGTAATGAGGATCTCCTATATTTCATGTAGAAAAAAGAGCTTGAAAATACCAAGAACAAGGGGCCAAAGAAATCCAGGAGAGTGTTGTGACCTAGGAGACTGGGGGAGAGACAACTTCTAGAAGGAAGGAATCGATGAATTTGTTGAGGAATCATGTGTGATAAAGAAGCAATCCATAGATTAAGTGATATTTAGAAAACATGCCTATCAATAGTATTGGCAACTTTAAGTGTAGAAGGTGTAAATCATATTGGAGTGTGTAGAGGGGTGGCAGGAGAGGAGAATAGACACATTAAATACTGCTCTTTGAAGAAAGTTGGTGAATGCTCAAGAGATGAAGTAAATGGAGAAATAAAAAGTGGACACTAATTAAAAAAATTTATGTAATCGCTTTGGTAGGAAAAAAATGCCTGAAAATTGACAGGACTTACAAAATGGGAATGGAGGAGGCTAGCTCCTATCTCATTCTTTGGAGAACTCACCAGAACCCCAAAATTGGAGGACACAGTGAGGCTAAGAGATTCTGAAGAAGGTTCCTCAGGAAAGCAGCACTTTGATTTTCTCACAAAGTCCTGCACTGTCCAGTTGCTTCTTCTTCTCTGGGAGAATGATACCACTATTTTGTTTTTGTCTTTATAGAGAAACAATAAACCTAATCAGTACTGCATTCCAGAGAATACACTCTGACTACACAGATACTAAACCTAATCATGGCTTCTCATCCTCTGGCACACACCTTGTTCAACTGCACTGGATTTACAAGACAATTAAAAAGTCAGACTGTCCTACAATGTCGGAGAACAAAGAGATAAATCAATATCAAAGGGTCATTTGGAAACAGTTTCATTCCTTTAGTCATTCGATAAATACTTCTGAGTGCGTTCTTTGTACCAGGAAATGTTCTAGGTCCTGGAGATACATCAGGTAACGAGACACACTGGCTCTCCATGAACAAAGAACTGGAATTCCCTGGCGGAAATCTGAAATTAAACATAAAAGGGAGATGAATAAATATGGAAAGTTGCCATAAACAAAAATGATGTGACAAAAATAAGACACATTACTAGGATGGAGAATGGAGGAAGAGAGTAGAAAGGCACAGGCCACATAGTATTCCCCTGAACATGTTAATAATGATATTAACTATTCTAAGGAAAATAGAAAACCGATTTTATACGTTAGTTTTCTTTTTTGCAGAGAGGAAATAAACTAAACTTTAAGTGCTTATCAAAGTATACTACATAATTTCATTGCCTTTTCACTCAGAACTGAAGCTTACGTTTGACTAGGATTCAATGGTTTTCCTTTTAAAATTCCCTTTTAGTTTTGTTTTTTTCTGAATTTTGTTGGAGATATTTAATACAAAAAACAACTGTGAGAAACATAAACCTTTATTAAAATTAATTACTAACAAAAGTTTTTAAGATTAAAATGTTAAAAAATGTGCTTGTGATTATCTACACTTTTTTAAAGAGTTTCTTATATTGCATTACACAGTCTACGGCAGCCGATCTCAAATGCTTTTGTGCGTTGAAATCATATAGGAGCTTCAGAAAACTCTGATATTTGGGTCTCATTACCAGAGATTCTGATTTAATTGTTCTTGGGTGTGGCCTAGACATTTAGCATTTTAAAAGGTCCCTAGGAGATTCCAAGGGGTCTCAACCTTTGAGAACCAGTTATCTAAGGAGTTGAGACCCAAAAGAGGGTCTTGCTACAAAAGGACATCATGTTTGGTAAAGGAGAGGGTCAGAGAAAACAAGGAAAATCCTCAATGAGATTTACTGACACAATAGTTACAATGGACTCAGACATATCAACCATCATGAAGATGGCATAGGACCTAATAGTATTTCCTTCTCTTACACAAAAGGTTGCCATGAGTTGGCATCGACTTGACAGCAACTAACAACAACACTGATAGTATATGGTACATGGACCAACAGCATCGGCATTTCCTGGGAGCTTGGCAGAAAATCAGAATCAAAGGCCCCACCCCAACCTATTGAATCAGGATCTGCATTTTAAGAAAATCTCAAAGTATTCATAGGATATATGAGAAGCCCTGGTTCTGAACAGCTTTTTAGACTATCTACCATGTTGCATTAAAAAAACCTGGACAGAAAGCGAGGATACTGCCACTACTTCATTCAGTTCATAAACAAGTGAATCTCTGCTGAAAAGAGAAAGCACAGGCATTGCCAACAAAGGCTATCCATAGATTGTAATAACGGAGCTACCCTGATCTTGGTAATAAGCCTCCTAGTTTCCCAAAATCTTTCCCCTGCTTTGGGCACGGATTCAAAATACATGCATGCGCTGCTTAACGTCCACGATACGTTCTGTGAAATGGGACGTTATGTAATTTGGACGAACAGCTTATTATATATGATATATATTTGCTACATATCTATCAAAAGAACCCCCACGCAAGCTGCTCTGGCTCTTCGGTAGTGCCCAGAGCCTCAGGGTTGGCACATTTACACTTGCAATTGGCTGCCTCTGGGCAAGTGGCTATCCGAGGAGCTCCAGGGAGCCTGGTTGGAACTGGAAGCCCCAAGGGATGGATCCCTGAGGCCACAGCCCAGCATCTCCCCAAAGGCACTGACCCACAGGGTAGCTGGTCAAGGCACTTGCCAGCGGCAGCCTCAGGAGTGCAGCTGTGGCAGTCTAGGGAGCAGAGCCACAAACTCCATGCCTGCCCACCTACTGGTGCCCTTCCAAACAAGTTCCTCCTTCACGCCCCACAGACATAAATGTAATTGGACACTGCTCGAATGGACGTTAAGCAGTTCATGACTTGTAAAATACTCTTAAAGTGCTGAATAATACAGCCAGGCTTAGAACGGCTAAGAAGAGTGTTGTGCCTGTTCCTTCTCTCTACATGTTCAGCCCCACTTCCTAGAAGAAACTGTTTCAAATTATTTTAACTCTGCTTGTGCACCTAAGGAGCACAGTGGTTACAGCAATGGACTGCTAACCAAAAGGTCATCAGTTCAAAACCACCAGCAGCTCCGCAGGAGAAAGATGTGGTAGTCTGCTTCCATAGAGGTTTACAGCCTCCGAAACCCTATGGAGTCGCTCTAAATTGAAATCAACTCAATGGCAGTGGGTTTCGTTTGGTTTTTGCGCATATCTCCTAGTTTTGGTTACATGTGTTCACTTTTTAATTTTATCTTTCTCAATTTATACTCAACATATTGACTTCTTTATGGCACTTCCATGGCACATCTACCTGCTTCCCAACCCCAATCCTTCCAAACTAATTACATTAAAATTTTAGTTAAAATAATTCAGTGTTTACATTAGGTAAATATCCAAAACATGTAAATATGCAAATATTAAATACTACTTATTAAAAAGTTTGGCTGTACTTATACAATTATTTTCTGGAATTAATAATTGCATTATTTTCTTATTTGCTTCAATTTTTGAATCTATTACTTATGATCTCAATTTTCAAGAGAATCCTAAAAGTATTCCCATTGTTCTAGCTGACCTAGTCAAACTTATTTCATAATCTCTCATGCCTAAGTTTTGCTCCACCCTAAATTTGCTGTGACTTGAGGCCCACACATGCCTTGTCCTCCACATGCCCTAAATCAGTGAGAACCAGGGGCTTTGCTCATCATTTGCTTTTCTCTCTTTACCTTTATCAGTTTTCACCACACTCCAAAATGGGGCAGAGTGGTCTCATTTTCTATTCCCCTCAAATCCTAGCAATAAGCAGTAAATTTAGGAATACAGTTCCACGGACTAAGATGGACTAGGAAGAAAAACCTGGTGATCAACTTCCAAAAATCAGCCAATGAGAAACTCTATATATCACAACAACAACAAAAAAACCCATTGCTGTCAAGCTGATTCCAACTCATAGCGATTCTATATGACAGAAAAGAACTGCCCCATAGGGTTTCCAAGGAGCAGCTGGTGGATTTGAACTGCTGACCTTCTGGTTAGCAGCCGTAGCTCTTAACTACTGCGCCACGTATCACAACAATGTAATCTAAAACCAATCACGGAGATGGCACAGGACTAGACAACATTTTACTAGACAACATTCTACTGCACATGGGGTTGCCATGAGTTGGGGGCTGACTTGACAGAATTAACAATAAAAACAAGACCTATCTTATAAAAAATATGAAAAGAAGTTCTCAAGAAAGAAAGGCAATGATAGAAATCAGAGAATTGGGTCTACATAAGGAAACGAGAAATAATAGAGAAGGAAGAAATGAAACTGATATCTTTTTTCTGAGAAGGAGTGGCACCGCAGTGGCAGTGAGGGCAGAGGTCGGCTGAGTGTGGGGCCTCCTGGGAGGAGGCAGGAGGGGCACAGGGGTCTCGGCCTGGTCAGCCAGCTGAAGACTCCGGGGAGGGGCCAGAAGCAGCCTGGGGTGGGCCACAGGCACCTCACTTCTGGAGATGGAGGCTGTGAAAATGCTTTATTGCAGCGCTACACTTGTGTGAGGAATTTTCAACGTTGTCAGGGTCAGAGAACTTAGTTACAAGCACATTTGATTTCCCTTTTGAGGCTTGTTCTTGTGATGTTCTAATCATTGCCAGATGAAGATGATATTGAGATTCCAGTGATATCTGAAGCAACCCCCATTCCTGATGGGAACTGTGAGTCAGCAAAGAATTCTATGAGTCTATTGACCAAAGCACCAAGTCAGAGAATAAATCAGAACCTGTAGCTTCCACTCAGAAAAACACCAGAGGTCAAATCTTCCAATGACCCTGAGACTTCAGAAATTCCCCCTATTCAGGCATCACAGACTGCAGGCAAAGAGCCTGTTTCCAAAGATGTGCCCCAGAGTAGATGAGGCTATTAGGGCAGCTGGGGCAAGTCATTACTCTCCTCAGCCTCAGCTACAGTTGCTATAGTAGGACAAGGTATTTCAGATGTTGCTGAGAAGGCACAGACTTCCCTTGGAATCCCTAGTCCCAGTGAAATTTTAACTCAAGTTAATATGCATGAGAAGAGACAAATACCAAGAAGAATGAAAATGCCTCTCCAATGGCTAGGTTGCTTGGTGTGTTCTCGACCGTCTCTACTGATGTTTAGAACACAAGAAAGAGTGTTATCAGTGGAGATTTGGATGCCTTAAAATTCATTCAGAAAAAGACAATGGATATAATAAACAAAGGAGATCCTGGATTTAAAAAAATCAAGGTTCTGATGAACCAGAATCCTACACTGTCTCAGATTTTACAAGAGGCAAAGGAGAAGGAAGAACTACGGACCTCCAATGAAGTTACCGTGGAAACGGAGAAGAAAAGTCATGGGCTACTCTTGGATGAATTTCAAGGCCTTTCTCATTTAGAAGCTCTGGATATGCTTTCCTGAGAAAGCAAAATAAAGATAAAATCTATCCTTAATTCTTTGAGTAAAGAATTAAATATTCTAAAACTTGAATTAGAGGAAATCAAATAAATATTTTCCCCAGCAGAAATCTGTGAGGAAGAAGAAAAAAAAAAAGGAAATGAAGACTTTACCAAAGACATAACAAAGCTGTTTTCCCAGCTGCACGCCTCCTTCAAACCCAAGAAACTGGCCAGAGCAAGAAATACTGCCTACAAAAGGATCCAGACATCTCTTACCAAACCATTAGCAGAGAAAGAAGAAGGGGAAAAATGTTGGAAGTGGAAAATACCGAGTAAGTCAATAACAACGCAATAGAGGATTACCCACACATTTGCAATCTGGAGCCTAGCAAAACTGACTGCCTGCTCAATTGAACTGTTCCACAAAACAGCACTATTGGTTCTGCATGGCCAGAAGCAGGAAGTGACGGCCATAGAAAGGAGTAGAACCCTTTCCCAGATGACAGTTGTGCTGTGTAAAGAGTTGTCTGTTCTGTCTAAGGAGTTCACCACCAAACAACTGCTGGGGTCAAATAAAAGGCAGACGTCCTTAACCCGTTAATCACTGCGGTATTTCTGCGGTATTTCTAGAGGCGTCAGACAGTGCTTAATACAGCCAGGATGCCTTTCAGCTACTCCTACCAGTGCTAGAGATCTCTCTCATTGAGATCAATACTGAACTGCTGCAGGCTTGAGTTGCACGTCCAGCCAGTGGCAGTTGTGAGGACAATGAAGAACAGAAGAGACTTGATCTGGACTTATGGTGATGGCCAAAAAATGCCACTTTTTTCTGGGTACCCTGCAGGAGTGAGGAAAAAGGGTCACTTTAGTATTGAAAATTCAGGCAGGAGAGCAAGCTTAAAGACAAAGTTTGTTGCCTTTGCTGCTTGGCTGAAGTAGTCAGGCTGTCACACTACTGTTCCCAATTGTTCTAATTAAATTTGGAAACAACCTTTTGTAGAAAGTCCAAGGATAATGGCTCTAGATAAAGGTTAGTGGGGCACTCAGGCAAAAATGTTATTCTTTCTTTGACATGATGCAAAACACAGTTTTGCCATGAAAATAACTGGTTGTTACGCAAGAGACAAAAAATTTAGTACTCTAGAATTCACAAGCTTGGCCTATTAATACCATGTACTTCCTCCTTTCTAGAATAAAATCCTATCACTTGTCTGTCAGTTTGTTGTACTATGATGGCTTGCATGTTGCTGTGATGCTGGAAGCTATGCCACCAGAATTTCAAATACCAGCAGAGTCAGCCATGGTGGACAAGTTTCAGCAAAGCTTCCAGACTAAGACAAACTAGGAAGAAGAACCTGGAAATTTACTCTGAAATATATAGTCAATGAAAACCTTATGGATAACAGTGGAACATTGTCTGATACAGTGCTGGAAGATGAGCCCCGCAGGTTGGAAGGCACTCAAAATTTGACTGGGGAAGAGCTGCGTCCTCAAAGTAGAGCTGACCTTAATGACACGGATGGAGTTAAGCTCTCGGGACCCTCATTTGCCATGTGGCACAACTCGAAATGAGAAGAGACAGCTGCAAACATCCATTAGTTCACAATCAATGTCCAAGAAAGCAGCAGTGAAAAAATCTGACTTAAGAGTAACCATCCGTACTCTGATTAACGTAAAACTGAGAGATTTATTGAAAGAAAAGAGACAGCTTGGCTGGGAATAGACTGAACTCCATGTAGTGGAATCAAGTAATTCAAAAGTGGCAACCCAACAGTGACGTTTTATAGGAGGGGAAACAATGAATAGGAAACACGTTACTTGACTGGTATTAACAAGCTTAGATCACCGAAAGACATTACTTGGTTAGTAGTTTGTTTTAAGGCAGGGCTTCCGGTGGCAGAACTCGTGAAAGATGGATTCCTGTAGCAGAACTTGTAAGGAGGACATCGTGTGTCAAGCTTTGTAGGGTGATTCGCTTAATAGGATATACGTCTCTTTCTTAGATGGCTTACAGTGTGGTAATTACACGGGTGTGTGACAGGCAGGGGTCACATTGTAGTTACGTCATCATTACCGGACATTCCTCCCTTAGAAACTGTATGGAAGATACCTGCCACTAGGGTGAAAATGGAACCAGCAAACAAGGAATCACACCCAATCCTCAAACTGGCCATTTCAGATCTTAAGACCTCAATTTTTTAAAATCCCCTTAGACAAATCAAATAACATACTGTATCAGGCAAATCTACTGCAAAAAACCTCTTTAAAGTGTTAAATAGCAAAGATGTCACTTTCAAGACTAAAGTGTGCCTGACCCAAGCCATGATATTTTGAATCACTTCATATGCATGCGAAAGCTGAACGATGAATAAGGAATACCACAGAAGAATTGATGCATTTGCATTATGGTGTTGACAAAAAATATTGAGTATACCATGGACTGCCAAAAGAATGAACAAATCGGTCTTGGAAGAAGTACAGCCAAAATGCTCCTTAGAAGCTAGGATGCTGAGACTTTGTCTCACGTAATCTGGACACGTTATCAGGAGGGGCCAGTCCCTGGAGAAGACATCATCCATGGTAAGGTAGAGGGTCAGCAAAAAAGAGGAAGACCTTCAATGAGATGGACTTACACCGTGGCTGCAACAATGAACTGAAACATAGCAACGATTGTGAAAATGGCGCAGGACTGGGCAGCGTTTGTTATGTTGTACATAGGGTCACTATGAATCGGAACTGACTCAGCGGCACCTAACAACAGCAACAAACAATAAAACCTCTGCCTATAAGAAAATTGAGTACGTATGAACTCTGTAATAATTACCCTTTATCACATGAATTTTTGGAAACGGTTAGAAGTTGTATCTGCTCTTGTCTTAGCAGATATTTGGCATTAAGGAGAAAATTGTAGAATATTACATTTGTAGACACGTAAATTAACTATCGCAAAGTTCCCTTGGCTTCAAATAGCCCCCCAGCCCCACCCTAGGATGACAAGCTTCAGTTATAGCTAACCCCACTTAACTGGATTCAAGACCAGTAAGCGTGACTTACAGAAATGGTTTCGTGTTTGCAGATATTCTGTCTTTCCAGGATACTTTTCATGCATACCTCGCATGGAGGATAAATATAACAGCCAACTCCAAAGGAGCTGAAGTTTTTTTAGTAATGGATTTTTTATTGTTTGAGTATTTTTGAAGCTGACTTTAGAGTCCCACAGAACTGTTCATTTATAACAGGGTTTAACCTATAAGCCACAATTTATTTTTTCCTCATCCCTTCTTGTTTCTTTTAATGTATTCTTTAGCATATTTTTAGATATAAGTTTTATCCTGAAGATCTTAAGCTTCTTCTGCTCTATTCAACAACTTAAGACACTATTAACGTATCATCTTCCTAAAGGCTATTTTGATATCCACTCTTTGTAAAAAGTTCTCCAACTTTGTTTTTAATGATTCATTAACTTTGATAAGCTCTCCCACTCATTTTCCAAAACCTTTAAAATTAAATAATTGTATAAAAAGGTTTTTATCTTATTCTTGAATTGATGTAATAAATAACTGCATGTTCAAATTAATAAGAGCAACGAAGCATTCAGTGATTCTTATGGGTAAATAAAATGAATGACAGCTATGTGATATATAAGGCGTAGAATGGAAGAATTGAGAGTACTATGCTATAAGCTACCTACACTACCTCTGAAGTGGTATAGTGTTATATGGAAATGGATTTAGATTAGCTGTAAATGTATATCGTAAAGTCCTAGAGAAACTGCTAAAAAAAAACAAGTATGATTAACACGCTAAAAGAGGGAAAAAAATGGAATCATATGAAATATTCAGTTAAAACCAGAGAAGGCAGATGAGGGGAAAACAAGAAAACAAATAGAATAACAGCAATGAATACAAAACAGTTACAAATATGGCACATAGTCATTTAGCTACATCAATAATCAATTTAAATGCAAATGATCTAACTGCACCAATTAAAGTACAATGACTGACGGTGGATCAAAAAGACAAAAAAAAAATCATGTTATATACAAGAAACTTTAAATATAAAGACACAAATTAAATCACTGGAGAAAGATTCACCATGCTAACATAAACGTTTCTTCCAAAAAAACTAAAGAACTTAATTTCTGACAAAACCAACTTCAGAACAAAGGAAATGATCAGGGGTAAGAGGAGCATTATATAATGATTAGGGGGTCAGTTCTCCAAGAAGCCATAACAATCCTTAATGTGTATGCAGCTAACAACAGAGGATCAAAACAGGTGAGGCAAAAACAAAAGCACAGGAAAATAGACAAATCTACTATTATACACAGAGACTTCAACATCCCCTTTATCAATTATTAACAAATCAATCAGGAAAAAAATCAGTAAGGATATAGTTGAAATGAACAGCACCATCAGTCAACTGGAGCTAACTGACATTTATAGACTACTTCAACCAACAATACAGAATACATGTTCTTCTCAAGTTCACAAACATTTACCAAGAAGGCAGACCATATTCTGGGCCACAAACTATACCTCAACAGATTTTGCAAAAAGAGAAATCATACAAAGTATGCTTTGAGACCACAGTGGAATTAAACTAGAAATCAGTAACATAAAAATGGAAAATCCCCAAACATCTGTAGATTAAGCAACACATTACTAAACAAAACAAGGGTCAAATAAAAAGTCTCAAGAAAACTAAAAAAAAAAAAGAACTGAATAAGAATGAAAATACTTATTTAAAATTTGTGGAATTCATGAAAGCTGTGCTTAAAGTAAAACTTATAGCATTTAATGCATTATTAAAAGAAAGGGAGATCTAAAGTCTCACCACAATGTCAGCTTGTCGTACTGAGTTGGCTTGTATGTTGCTGTGATACTGGAAGCTTTGCCACTGGTATTTAAAATAACAGCAGCGTCACTGTTGGTAGACATATTTCAGCAGAGCTTCCAGACTAAGACAGACTAGGAAAAAGGGCCAGGCAGTCTAATTCTGAAAAAATTTTGTCAGTGAAAACATTATAAATAGAAGCACAACACTGTCTGACACAGTGCCAGAAGAAGAGCCCCTCAGGCTGGAAGACACTCCAAATATGACTGGGGAAGAGTGGCCTCCTCAAATCAGTCGACCTTAATGATGTGGAAGGAGTCAAGCTTTCCGGACCTTCATTTGCTAATGTGACATGAAACAAAATGAGAAGAAACACCGGCAAACACACATTAATAATCGGAACATAGAATGCACGAAGTATGAATCTAGAAAAATTGGAAGTTGTCAAAAATTAAATGGAACACATAAAGATTGATATCCTAGGCATTAGTGAGCTGAAATGGATTGGTATTGGCCATCCTGAATCAGACAATCATATGGTCTACTATGCCAGGAATGACAAATTGAAGAGGAATGGCATCACACTCAATATCAAAAAGAACTTTTCAAGATCTATCCTGAAGTACAACACTGTCAGTGACAGCAAAATAGCCATTTGGCTACAAGGAAATCAGTTAATACGACTATTATTCAAATTTATGTACAAAGTACTAATGCAACAAATGGGAAAATTGAAGATTTTTATCAGCTTCTGCAGTCTGAAATTGATCAAACAGGTAATCTACATGCACTGATAATTACTGGTGATTGAACTGAAAAAGTTGGAAATGAAGAAGAAGGATTGCTAGTCGAAAAATATGGCCTCAGACCCACCTGGAGCAAAGGAGAATGAATAACACCAAAGACACAAGGAAAGTATTAGCCCAGGAGACAGAAAGGGCCACATAAACCAGAGACTTCAGCCTGAGACCAGAAGAAATAGATGGCGCCCAGCTACCACCAATGACCGCCCTGACAGGGAAAACAACAGAGAGTCCCTGATGGAGCAGGAGAAAAGTAGGATGCAGAACTCAAATTCTAGTAAAAAGATCAGACTTAATAGCTTGACTGAGACTGGAAGGATCCTGGAAGACATGGCCCCCAGACTCTCTGTTAGCCCAAAACTAAAACCATTCCCGAGGCCAACTCTTCATACAAAGATTAGACTGGACTATGGACATAAAATGATACTAGTGAAGAGCATGCTTCTTAGCTCAAGTAGATACATGAGACTAAATGGGCAGCTCCTGATAGGAAGCAAGATAAGGCAGAGGGTCAGGGCCTGGTTGAATGGACACAGGAAATCTGGGGAGGAAAGGAGTGTGCTGTTACAGTATAGGGAGCACAACTAGGGTCCCATAGCAATGCATGTATAAATTTTTGTATGAGACTAACCTGAATTGTAAACTTTCACTTAAAGCACAACAATAAAAATATATATATATACATGGCCTTAGTGATAGAACGATGCTGGAGATCGCACGATAGAATTTTGCAATACCAATGACTTCTTCATTGCAAATACCATTTCTCAACAACATAAATGCGACTATATACATGGACCACACCGGATAAAAAACATAGGAAACAAATTGACTACATTTGTGGAAAGAGATGATGGAAAAGTTCAATATCATCAGTCACAACAAGGCCAGGGACTGACTGTGGAACAGATCATAAATTGCTCATATGCAAGTTCAAGTTGAAGTTGAAGAAAACTAGAATACGTCCATGAGAGCCAAAGTACAACCTTGGATCTATCCCACCTGAATTTAGAGACCATATCAAGAACAGATTTGACGCATTCACAACACTAATGACAGAAGACCAGACAAGTTGTGGGGTGGTATCAAATACATCACATACAAAGAAAACAAAAGGTTATTAAAACAACAGGAAAGAAAGAAAAAGCCAAAATGGATGTCAGAAAAGACTCTGAAACTTGCTCTTGAATGCAGAGTAGCTAAAGCAAATGGGAGAAATGATAAAATAAAGGACCTGAACAGAAGAGTTCAAAGGATAGCTCAAGAACACAAAGTAAAGCATTATAATGAAAAATGTAAAGACCTGGACTTACAAAACCAAAAGGGAAGAACAGGCTTGGCATTTCTTAAGCTAAAAAAACTGAAGAAAAAATTCAAGCTTCAAGCTACAATTCTGAAGGATTCTATGGGCAGAATACTGAACGACCAAGAAGGCATCAAAAGAAGATGGAGGAATGGTCGTGAAAAACTGGCGCTCTAGGCAGAAGCACCACGCCATCCCTCCACAACAAATATCTGAAACACTAAGCCGAACAGAGAATACAACAATCCTGAAACCCTAAAACATCAAATGAAGAAATAAAGAACTCAGCCAAGCACCAAATGGAGTGAGAAAACTGACAGAGAACGGAGAGCGAGGAAAGATTCATGCAGAGGCCCCTACCAGCTAACGCAGTCCGGATCCACCAACTTGGACTCCTATCGGAGACCAACAAACAGGGGGTACGAGAAAGCAGCCTCACGGAGCTTCCAGCAGGAGAAAAAACAACCGGCATACACTTTCCCACCCCCCACCCTTCTTGACCCCGACTCAGCCTCCTCTGCTTCCCGCGGCCACAGTCTCTTAACCGGGAAACACCGGCTGCTTGGATGCCACACACCTGAACGGG
>NW_004444331.1:275055-276288 GCF_000243295.1 Trichechus manatus latirostris
TATTAAAAAATGGGCAAAGGAAATGAACAGACACTTCACCAAAGAAGACATTCAAACGGTCAACAGACACATGAGGAAATGCTTGCGATCACTAGCCATTAGAGAAATGCAAATTAAAACTACAATGAGATACCATCTCACCCAGCATTACTGGCACGAATCAAAAACACTGGAAATAACAAATGTTGGACGGGCTGTGGGGAGATCGGAACACATGCATGGCTGGTGGGAATGCAAAATGATACAACCATTTTGGAAAATGATATGGCGCTTCCTTAGAAAGCTACAACTAGACATACCATTTGATCCTGCAATCCCACTCCTAGGAATATATCCTAGAGAAATAAGAGTCATCACTCCAATAGACATAAGCACACCCATGTTCATGGTAGCATTGTTCATAATAGCAAAATGATGGAAACAATCTAGATGTCCATCAACAGATGAATGGATAAATAAACTATGGTACATACACACAATGGAGTACTATGCAACGAGAAAGAACAATGATGAATCTGTGATGCATCTCATAACATGGATGAAACTGGAGAACATTATGCTGAGTGAAATAAGTCAATCAGAAAAGGACAAATATTGTTTATGAGACCTCTATTGTAAAAACCCATGAAAAAGTTCACACACAAAACGTAACAATCTTTGTTGGTTACCAGGGATGGGAGGGGTGCGGGTGGGGGTAAATACTAAATAGATGATAGATAAGTGGTATCTTCGGTGAACGGTGAGACAGTACACAATACAGGAGAAACTAGCACAACTTGTACAAGGAAAGGTCATGGAAGCCCATAGACACATCCAATCTTCCTGAGGGACTGAACTGCTGGGCGGAGAGCTCTAGGGACCATGGTCTTGGGGAACATTTAGCTCAATTGGCATGACACAGCCTATAAAGACAATGCTCTACATTCTACCTTGGTGAGTAATGTCTGGGGTCTTAAAAGCCTGTGAGTGGCCATCTAAGATACTCCACTGGTCTCATCCCTTCGGGAGCAAGGGAGAATGAAGAGAATAGGACACAAGGAAAAGATTAGCGCAAAGGAGTAATTTTCCACAGCTACCAAGGAAGGCCTCCACCGGACTGAGTCCAGTAGAGCTAGACGGTGCCTGGCTACCACCAATGACTGCTCTGACCAGGATCACAACAGAGGATTCTGGACAGAGCTGGAGAAGGATGTAGAGCATAATTCTAACTCACAAAAAAAAAAAAAGACCAGA
>NW_004444331.1:276673-299801 GCF_000243295.1 Trichechus manatus latirostris
AAGCCTTCATCTTAAGTGAGAATAACAGCACAATTGGAAGAGCGTAGTCAATGTCACTGAACTGTGCATGTAGAAATTTTTGAAATGGTGTATCTTTGACTTGGTATTTTCACCAAAAAAAACCAGAGGTTGAGAAGTTAGAGGGTCGGTAGGTTGTGGGGTTGTTAACCAATGTCATAAAATAACGTGTACTTCTGTTGCATGAGAAACTATTTGTTCTGTAATCCTTCACCTGAAGTACCATAAAAAAAAATTTAAAAAATTAAAAAAAAAAAAACAGAAGATGGAGAGAATACATAGAGTCACTGTACCAAATACAAATGATTGATGATTAAGCATTTCAGGAACTAGCGTATGATCAAGAACTGATGGGACTGAAGGAAGAAGTCCAAGCTACACTGAACGGCACTGATGAAAAACAAAGCTCCAGGAATTGAAAAAATATCAGCTGAGATGTTTAACTAACGGATGCAACGCTGGAGGCGCCCACTCATCTATGCCAAGATATTTGCAAGATACCTACCTGCCAAATTGACTAGCAGAGATCTGCATCTGTGCCCGTTCCAAAAAAAAGTGATCCAAAATAATGCAGAAATTATCAAACAATATCATTAATATCACACAAAAGTAAAATTTTACTGAAGATCATTCAAAAGCAGTTGCAGTAGTACATCGACAGGGAACTACCAGAAATTTAACCCTGAATCAGAAGGGGATGTGGAATGAGGGACAGCACTGCTGATGTCAGATGGATCTTAGCTGAAAGCAGAGAACACCAGAAAAATATTTACTTGTGTTTTAATGACTATGCAAAGGCATTTGACTGTGTGGATCATAACAAATTACGGACAACACTGCAAAGAATGAAAATTCCAGAACACTTAATTGCGCTCATGTGGAACCTGTACACACACCAAGTGGCAATCATCAAACAGAGCAAAGGAATATACTGTATGGTTTAAAATCAAGAAAGGTGTGCATCAGGGTTGCATTCTTTCACCATATTTATTCAATCGGTATGCTGAACAAATAATCTAAGAAGCTGGACCATATAAAGAAGAATGTGGCATCAGGATCGGTGATGACTCATTAACAACCTGCGATATGCCGATGACACAACCTTGCTCGCTGAAAGCGAAGAGGACTTGAAGCACTCACTTGATGAAAATCAAAGACTACAGCCTTTAGTATGGATTACACCTCAATATAAAGAAAACAAAAATCCTCACAACTAGAGGTGGGGCCAAGATGGCAGAACAGTCAGATGCTTCCTGCAGTCCCTCTTACAACAAAGACCTGAAAAAACAAGTGAACCGATTATATATGACAATCTAGGAGCCCAGAACATCAAAGACAAAGTTGAAGAGTCACTGAGAGGCAAGGGGAGGGAGAGACAGTTCAGAAGCAGTGAAGAAATGCCAGACCTGACCTAGCTGGCACCCTGCAGGCTGGATCGTTTGACGCATGCCGGATGAGGGTAGCAGTAGTGCTCAGGACGTGGTTTACCATATAGGAAGAAACCGAGTGGCAGAGAGTCAGCACAAGCCTCCAGAGCCAGGGGGCAGTGGCATTGGATCTGCGAAAGTTAAGTACAAGCGTCTAACCTACCGTGTGGGATCAAAATAACCCTTGCCCCTCTGGGACTTCTGTAATGGAGAAGTGCCTCTCTTCCCCTCACCTGCCCCCTCCCTGCTCTGCTCCGGTACCAGTCCAGCAGTGTTCAGCGGCTGCTGCGCCTCCTAGGCCAGAAGTGGGACGCGTCACGCCTGAGCCAGTTTCCCAGCTTTGAAAAGAGAACAGATACACAAATGAACAAACAGAAATCACCAGCTCCCCTAAATTGGGAGCTCAGTACTAACCGTGCCCAAATCAGTTCCATGGCTTTAAAAAGTCACCATGCTCTCTAAGCCCAGGAACTCAGGGCAGACACTGCCCCTTTGTCTAGGCACAGGCATAAGAGGTCCATGGACTTCAAATGTCTTTCACGCTTGCCTAGACCTGTGTGAGCCAATTCAACAGCGTAGGCCCTCATTTGCATAGTACAACAGGGTATACACCTGAAGCCTATTTTCAACTGCAACAGCTAAGGGGGAGTGGCAGACTTGTGACATTCGACACCATCCTGCCCATTACGCAGGGTCCTCACCCACCCACATCAGGAGCCTGAGGACTGGTGGCTTCGCTCAATCCACCTAGCCACTTAAGACAGGGTTCCAAGAATAAGTGGTGCCTCCCAATCCTTAAAGCCAACAGCACTGGATGCCCAAAGCCCGGCTGCAAAACCCACCCACCTATGCACTCTAGGATACAGGGACACACGCCTTTCACTTAGGTACACAGGGGCAGCTGCCAGCCCCCTACCTTGCTCAGGACATAACTTCTTACTGCAGCTGGATACCTGTGCCTGCTCCAATCACCCCTACATAGTCCTGCCCTTCTAGGACTGCAGGTGAGACCCTGCACCACACACTTGGTGACTGATCACCTGGAAACATGAACAGAATCCCCCCCCAAAAAGTAAACGGACTCCTGGGCTCACACACCTAGTAGCAGCTCTAATCTCTTGGTGATGTAGAGCTTCAAAGATGTCAGTAATTACAGTAGCTCACATGCCCAGACTATTTGAGCATATCAAAACAAAACAAGAAGCTAGAACACAGTAAGTAAATATACAATAAATACAATAACTTATTGAGGACTTGGAGCCAAAAGTCAATATCAAGTTATGTAAAGAGGCAGACCATGATGGCTCCAGCAAGTAAACCGAAACAAAGAACCATAAAATGTCCCGGAGAAAGAGACAGTCCTGGAATTATCCGACATAGAATTCAAAAGATTAATATACAAAGCTCTTCAAGAGATCACGTAGGAGATTAGGCAAAACTCAGACCAAGCCAAGGAACATACAAAGCAATACAGTAATTCAGGAAAGCTATACAGGAGCAGAATGACAAATTTAACAGGCTGCTAGAATCCATACAGAGACACTAAATAGAAATTCAAAAGATTAACAATAAAATTTCAGAATTAGACAACTCACTAGAAAGTCATGGGAGCAGAATTGAGGCAATGGAAGTCAGAGTTAGTGACATTGAAAATAAAACACTTGACACCAATTAATTTGAAAAAAATCAGATAAAAGTACTTTAAAAAATAAAAAAACCCTAAGAATTATATAGGACTCTGTCAAAAGGAATAATCTACAAGTGACTGAAGTACCAGAACGGGGGGAATAACAGAAAATATAGAGAGAATTGACGATTTGCTGGCAGAAAACTTCCCTGATACCGTGAAAGACAAGATATCTATCCAAGAAGCTCATTGAAGCCCACACAGTGTAGATCCCAAAAGAAAGTCACCAAGACATAAGTAAACTTGTCAAAACCAAAGCTAAAGATAGAATTTTGAGAGCAGCTAGGAATAAACGAAGAGTCACTTACAAAGCAGAGACAATAAGACTAAGCTCAGACTACTCAGCAGAAACCATGCAGGCAAGAATGCAATGGGATGACTTATATAAAGCCTTGAAGGATAAAAAATCGCCAGCCAAGGAAATCATACCTCCAGCAAAACTGTCTCTCAAATATGAAGGCAAAATTAAGGCATTTCCAGATAAACAGAAGTTAAAAAAATTTGTAAAAACTAAACCAAAATTACAAGAAATACTAAAGGGAGCCCACTGGCTAGAGAATCAGTAATATCAGATAACAACTCAAGACTAGAACACAGGACAGAATAACCAGCTATCAGCCCAGATACAGAAGTCATAAAAAAAACTCAAAACTAAAACATTGAAAATAAGGAAACAGAGACGTCGATATGTTTAAGAGATGATGTTAAAACAAAAAAGGAACTAAATAGTACAGTTATAGAACTTTCGGAGAGGAAGTTAAGATGATATCAAGAAATAAAATATAGGTTTATCCCTAGAAAAATACAGATAAATTTTAAGGTAATCACAAAGTCAGCTAACAAATCTACGCATCAAAATAAAAATAAAGACTCAGCAAATACAAAATCAACAACAATGAAAAAGATGAAAAGAAATTAAAGAAAAACGACTCAGCACAGAAAATTAAGTGGAACAAAGAAACTGTCAATCTCACACACACACACACAAAATACATCAAAATGACAGCACTAAACTCATACCTATCAATAATTATGCTAAATGTAAATGGACTAAATAAACCAGTAAAGAGACACGGAGTGGCAGAATGGATTAAAAAAACACAATCCATCTAAATGTTACCTACTAGAAACACACCTTAGACTCAGACACAAAGTAAAACTCAAAGAATGGAAAAAAATATATATATCAAGCAAACAACACTCAAAAAAGAGCAGGAGTGGCAATATAAATCTCTTACAAAACAGACTTTAAAGCAAAAGCCACCACAAAGAATAAGGAAGCACACTATATAATGATTAAATGGTCAATACACCAGGAGAACATAACCATAATAAGTATATATGCACCTAACGACAGGGCTCCAAAATACATAAAACAAACTCTAACAGCACTAAAAAGAGAAATAGCTCCACAGTAGTAGTGGAAGACTTCAACACACCACTTTCAGTGAAGGACAGAACATCTAGAAAGAAGCTCCATAAAGATACGGAAGATCTAAACACCAAAATCAACCAACTTGATCTCATATACAACAGAACACACCACCCAACAGCACCCAAGTATACTTTCTTTTCTAACTCACATGAAACATTTTCCAGAAAAAAACACATAATAGGTCACAAAGCAAGTCTTAACAGAATCCAAAACATCGAAATATTACAAAGCGTCTTTTCTGACCATAAAGCCATAAAAGTAAAAATCATAAAAAAAAAAAAAAAAACAGTAACAATTAAGAAAAAAAAATGAAATACATGGAAACTGAATAACACCTTGCTCAAAAACCACTGGGTTACGGAAGAAATCAAGGACAGAATAAATAAATTATAGAATCAAATGAGAATGAAAACACATCCTACCAGAACCCTTGGGACACAGCAAAAAAAAGTGGTTAGAGATCAATTTACAGCAATAAATGCACACATCCAAAAAGAAGGGCCAAAATCAAAACATTAACCCTACGACTCGAACAAATACAGAGCAGCAAAAGAAGCCCTCGGGCACCGAAAAAAAGGAAATAATAAAATTTGGAGCAGAAATAAATAAAATAGAGAATAGAAAAACAATTGAGTCAACAAGACCCAAAGCTGGTTCTTTGAAAGGATCAACAAAATTGATAAACCATTGGCCAAACTGGCAAAAAACAGGAAAGGAAGCAAATAACCTGAATAAGAAATGAGATGGGTGATATCACCAAAGATACAGCTGAAATTAAAAGAATCATAACAAAATAGTATGAAAAATCGTACTCCAACAAATTTCAAAACCTAGAGAAATGAACAAATTTTTAGAAACAGACTACCTACCCTAAACACACACAAACCAAGGTAGAAAAACTAAATAAACTTATAACAAAACAGGAGATTGAAGAGATAATTTTAAAAAAACTCCCAACAACAAAAAAAGAGCCCTGGCCCTGACAGCTTCACCTGGAGAATTCTATCAAACTTTCAGAGAAGAGTTAACACCAGTACTACCAAAGGTATTTCAGAGCATAGAAAAGGATGGAATACTCTCGAACTCCTTCTATGAAGCCAGAATAATCCTGATACCAAAATGAGGTAAAGATGCCACAAAAAAAGAAAATTACAGACCAATATCCCTCATGAATACAGATGCAAAAATCCTCAACAAAATTCTAGCCAATAGAATTCAACAACATATCAAAAAAATAATTCATCATGACCAAGTGGGATTCATACCAGGTATGTCTTCTCTCACCACATGTATTCAATACCACATTGGAAGAGAAGGAAAGGAAATCAAAGTATAATAACTGAAAAGAATGAAATACAATAGTCTTTGTTCACAGATAACATGACTGCCTATATAGAAAATACCAAAGAATTGACTGCCCCTCCCCTCCCCCAAAACCCAACTCCTGGAACTAATAAGCAATTATAGTAAGGCTGCAGGATACAAAATTAATATACGAATGTTAATTACTTTCTATGTATCAAATCAAACCAAAACCTGTTGCGGTTGAGTGGATTCTGACTCATAGCAACCCTACAGAGCAGAGCAGAACTGCCCCACAGGGTCTCCAAGGAGCAGCTGGTGAATTCAAACTGCTGACCTTTTGGTTAGCAGCCTGAGCTCTTAACCATTGTGCCACCAGGGCCCATAAGCACATGAAAAGATGCTCAATGTTGTTAGTCATGAGGGAAATGCAAATTAATACCACATAACACTTCTCATCCACTAGGATAGTATAATCAGAAAAATGGAAAATAACAAACATTGGCAAGGGTGTGGACAAATTGGAACACGTGTACTGTTGGTGGGAATGTAAAATAGTGCCACCAATGTGGAAAACTGGTAGTTTCTCTAAAAGGTAAACACTGAATTACCATATGACCCAATAATTTCACTTCTAGGTGATACTTGTACATGAACGTTCATTGTAACATTATTCACAACAGTCAAAAGGTGGAAACAACCCAGATGTCCATCAAAAGATGAATGGATAAACAAAATGTGGTATATACATGCAATAGGATATTACTCATGCATAAATACAAAAGAACTTCTATTCATGCTATGACATAAATGAATCTTGAAAACATGCTAAATGAAATCAGTTAGACACAATAGGACAAATATTGTATGATCTTACTCACACAAAATATGCAAAATAGGCAAAAACATACAAAGTTTATTACTGGTTACCGGTGCTCAGGAGAAGAAGGAATGAGAAGCAATTGCTTAAGGGGTACTAATTTTTTGTATAGGTTAAGAAAATATTTTGGAATTAGCGGTGATAGTAACACAACACTGTTAATATAATTAATGTCGCTTAATCGTACACTTAAAAAATGATTAAAATGGTGATTTTTTGTTTTATACATTTGACCATGATAATTTTTCTTTTTTTAAAGGCGTCTCTGTCCTCATCTTTATAAACGCCTAGGGATCATTTTAACAGTGCAGACATCTAAGCACTCTTGTACAAACTACTGAACTAAAATCACAGAACAGTAACAAAGACAATGGATGTTTGAAATGCTGGTCCTACGCTTTATGCATACTCAAGTTCTGGAATCAACATCAATTCAGGGCAGACCATTTGAAGAAGGGGAAAGATAAAAGTCCAGATGCCACCAGTTCTGAAACAACAAAGCCTCAATTATTCCCTTAAAGAAGGGAACTGAAACTCAGTTAAGCAAGGCAGGGGCTCTCAAAAGACTCACAATGACAAATAAAAACACATCTAAGGGCACACCCTGACTTCTCCTACCACACCCAGCTAGACCAGGTTCCTGTAGTTCTCCAACATTATGCCCCTTTACAAAGCCCACTGAGCAGGATCCAAGCATTCCCATACCTGGAAAAATCCTATGGACAAATCCCTGTACATCAATGGTAACTGACATGAAAAACACATTTCACCAATGGCCCAGGATGTGGTGGGGGAGGAATGTATTTTCACATAATATGAGAGGAGGCAAGAGGTGTAAAAGTTGGTTTTGACTGAGGTGAGTGTGTAGACAAATCCACATAAAATAATTCTGATCAAGTTACAGATTCCTAATTTTAATCTGTAATACTTTTCCATCAGAGGATATGAGCTCTGCTGTAGATTTTATGTTTTGTGGATAAAAGAAATATACAAATGAAAAACGAATTCAACAAAAACTTGTCTTTAATCAGCTGCTAAATATTATGTTTTATCTACCAAGTGATGGATGATTTCTCAGATGAACCAGAGCAACAATTCATCCCGTTATGGATAAAAGTCAATAAGAGGCTTTAAAGAAAGGTTAGGATCTAACCTTGTGATCATACAAACAGGAAAAACTGGAACTACCTGATAGGGAATTCAAAACTTTAAAATTCAGGATTCTCCAACAGATGAAGGACAATGCAGACAAAAATAAGGAAAAAATAGACAAAATCATGGAAAAGACAAACAAAATAATGGAAGACTTCAGGAAAATACTACAAAAACAAAATGTCAAAACAAATAAATAAATACAAATTATACAAAAACAGCAATTAGAAATCCAAAAGATAAACAACAAGACTTCAGAAATGGACAGTGCAATAGAAGGTTTTAGGTGCAAATTTGAAACAATGGAAGACAGGATCAGCAAGATTAAAGACAAATCCTTGAATACCACTTCGTTTGAGGAAAAATCAGGAAAAGAACGAAGAAAAATGAAGAATCTCTGAGAATGAAGTGGGATACAATCAAAAATAAAAATCTGCATGTGAACAAAGTTCCAGAATGGGGGGAGAACACAGAAAACACAGAGAGGATCAGTGACGATTTGCTGACAGAAAACTTCCGTAATATGGAAGACGAAAAGCTGACCATCCAGGAACCCCAACGAACACCATACAGGACAAACTCCAAAAGAAAACACCAAGACACATCATAATCACACTTGCTAACACCAAAGACAAAGAAAGAATCCTGAGAGCAGCTCGAGAAAAACGAAAAGTCACATACAAAGGGGGAAACAATAAGTCTAAGCTCTGATTACACAGCAGAAACCATGCAGGCAAGAAGGGAATGGGATGACACACATAAAATACTGAAAGAAAAAAAAAAATGCCAACCAAGAAAAATATACCCTGCAAAACTCTCTCTCAAATATGATGGTAAAACTGGGACATTTCCAGATAAACAAATTAAGGGAATGTGTAAAAACCAAAACCAAACTTATAAGAACTATTAAAGGGAGTCTGTCGGTTATAGAATAAGGAACATCAGACAACAACCTGAATCTAGGACACAAGACAGCATTACCCAGACACCAAGCTAGGTACTGAACTCTCAAGGATAAAATAAAACTAAAAAACTTACAACAGGGAAACAGAGAGATCAATCTGTAAATGACAACATCAGAGCAGTAAAAGAAGGAATAAACAGTGTAGGTATAGAACTTTCAAATGAAGAGGCAGTCAAGGCATTATCAATAAAAGACTGGTTTAAACTTAAGAGGATAGAGGTAAATTTCAAGGTAACCACAAAGAAAGTTAACAAACCTACTCATCAAAATAAAGAAAAACATGAAGTCTCAGTAAACACAAAATCTACAAAAACAAAAGAGAGGAAAAAAAATCCAGGAAACAAAAGTAATTCAGCACAGAAGAGTAAGAGGGACAAAGAAAACGCCAGCTACATTTAAAAAAAGCACTACAAAATTACAGCAATAAACTCACACCTATCAATAATCACACTGAACCTAACTGGCTTAAATGCACCCATAAAGAGGCAGAGGGTGACAGAATAGATTAAAAAAAAAAAAAAAGACCCATCAACATGCTGTCTACAAGAGATACACCTTAGAAACAAAGATATAAATATATTAAAAATAAAAGGATGGAAAAAAAACATATCAAGCAAAAAAGAGGAGTGACAATACTAATCTCAGATAAAACAGACTTTAAAACAAAATCCACCAAAAAAGACAATGGCCCCTGGACACCCTGTTAACTCTATACTGAAGTCTCTCCTGAGGTTCACCCTTCAGTCAAAGATTAGACAGGCGCATAAAACAAGACTAAACGGGCACACCAGCTCAGGGGCAGGGACGAGAAGGCAGGAGGGGACAGGAAAGCTGGTAATAGGGAACCCAAGGTCGAGAAGGGAGAGTGTTGACATGTCATGAGGTTGGCAAACAATGTCACAAAACAATATGTGTATTAACTGTTCAATGAGAAACTAATTTGCTCGGTAAACCTTCATCTAAAGAAAATTCTAGCTAATAGAATTCACCAACATATCAAAAAAAAAAAAAAAAACACTAACAACAAAGAATTGGTTAACAAGTCATTATACGTGCACACACGTATGCATATACACAATTAATATTATTACTACTAATAATATGGTAAAAAAAAAGTTAACACCATGGGAAATCTTTTAGACAAACTTATATATGAAATTGTAAAATGTATTTTATAGAAACCCATGGTGCATTCATACCCACAATAAAATTAGCCAAAATAAGAGCTATTATCTCTGAATGATGGGTTTTCTGGCTGGATTTTCACTATCATATTATGCTCATGTTTTTCAGTATTTTGGTACAATGGGCATGTTTAAATTCTACTTCTGTAGTAAGAAATTTAATCTCATCTAATGAGAAGTCTGGCCTTTGTCCTGGCTCAGAGGAGGTCATCTCTAAACCTTAGAATTTTCAGAATGACCTGAGTGCCTTCGTTATTTATGGTGGGCCCCTTGGGATATACCTGATAGTTTACAGGAAAAAAGTGACTCAGAGTAGAAGCTGGTCTAAAACCAACCATGTGATTAGAGAATTGGGACTTTGGGCCCCATGATGTCAGCCTCACTTGAAGGGGGAGAGGCGGGGAGAGGCAGGGCGACAGCTGGAGATTGAGTTCAACGACATGGGCAACAGTTCAATCATGGTTTCATAATGAAGCCTCAATAAAAAACTCTGGACATGAAGATCATGTGAACATTTAGAATTAGCAATACACTATGCTTATTGTCTCACATCAATGCCTTCAGTTGCGTCCTGAGGATGTGGAAGCTTTGCATGTGGAACCCTCACAGAGGGTTAGTACTTAATTTTCTTAAAAGAAAGAATAATGAAGGTTGCTTCTGTGACAGGAGTGTGGATTACAAAGGAAATCACTGTTTGCCCATCAGAACATCCCTTTTGCAACAAGTAAAACCTACAGGAAACAAACAGTACCTTCATTTGCCAAACTATATCTCAAAGAAATTCAAAGGAAGAAGTTTTCTTCATCAAACATGACAGTTTCCACACATCGCACAGCCTGTGTGACAGAAACAAGGGGCTCACTGAAAGTGAATTTTTCATGCCCTAAATGCATTTGTTTCTATTTTATGCTGCTAAAGAAGATATTAATATTGTTTAATAAATTTTCAATAACTCATTAAACACTACAAATTTTAAAAACTATTTGGAATGGCTGTTGATCTTTCATATATCTCAGAAAAGATATTAAGCATTTCATATACAGCATCTCTCTTGATTAAAAATCCTAGTTAAGTTGGTATTGTTTTCATTCTTTAGATATCATAACAGAGCCCTGCTGGCACTGTGGTTAAGAGCTCAGCTGCGAACCAAAAGGTTGGCAGTTTGAATCCACCAGCTGCTCCTTGGAAACTCTGTGGTGGCCGTTCTATTCTGTCCTATAGGGTTGCCATAATCGGAATCGAGTCGATGGCAACAGGTTAGATATTTTAACAAGCCTGAAACTTTTTGCCATCGAGTCGATTCCGACTCATAGTGACCCTATAGGACACAGTAGAACTGCCCCATGGGTTTCCAAAGAGCTCCTGGTAGATTTGAACTGCCAACCTTTTGGTTAGCAGCCGTTGCTCTTAACCACTACACCACCAGGGTTTCCTATAGAGTTGCTATGAGTAGGAATCGACTCAACAGCAACGGGTAACAAGCCTAGTAAGGTTAAAATGTGCCATATGACCCAAAAAGATATTATTTTGGATATAAAATATATTAAAATATCCTTTTTTTACTCTTTAATGTTTCTGGGGGGAGAGGGGCTATACCTGAGTCCCTTGATGGCACAGTTAACATGCTCATCTGCTAATCAAAAGGTTGAGAGTTTTAGCCCACACAGAGGCTCCTCGGAAGAAGGCCTGGCAACCTAATTCTAAGAAATCATCCACTGAAAACTCTACTCTGATCCAAATGGGGTCACCATAAGTCAGAGTCAACTCGATGGCAACTGTTTTTTTTCTTTATAATCTTAGGGAAAATTAAACTTGAAAATAGGATATTCATGAATATGTATGAACCTAAAATACACGTTGGAAACGTAAATAAGCAGAAACATAAAAATTCAAAGAGAAATTGATAATTGAACAGAAAAATTTTAAAAACAATTCCCTTTGAAATCATGTCTATAATGCAATAAAATGTAAGCATATTGAGGATTCAGTTTATCTAAATTAGTGAATAGAAACTGAATTTTTATCCAAGTCACTTGGATACACCGACTGAACATTCATCAAATATAACCTTGTAGTGAGTCATAAAGAAAATGTCACCTAATTTCAAATAAGGAAATACCTTACTGTATTTAACAACTCTATTACTGGATATTGTGTTGTCTTCAATTAAAAATTAAGCTGTGATATATCTTGAAACATGAACGAACTTGGAGGACATTATCTTGAGCAAAATAAGTCAATCAAAAAAAGCAAATATTGTATGTTCTCACTCTTACGAAATCACATGAACAAGTAAATATACAGAAACTAATGTTCATTAGTGGTTACCAGGGATGAGGGGAGGAGAGGGGAATTTACCTTCTAGATAGTTCACACTTGTTATTTATGGTGATGAGAAAGGTAACACATTTGGGGTGAAGTGTACACAGCCTGATGAAGGTAAACACTGTCACTAAAAAGTACACAAGAAAAAAGAACTTGTTGATAATGGCTATGGCATATATAATTTTGAAACAGCAAAAACAAAAAATATATGTGCAGGTATATATGTACGTAAGCATATATGTATAGTTATATGTGTGTATATACAGGTGTATGCATATGTATATGCATTTATGTGACTATATGTACATGTGTTCATGTATATAATAAAGCACAAAGGGGGCACAGTTACAGATACATCTTAGACATAAGCAAACACCTAGCAGGATTGGATTTCTCGGTTTGAGGGATTAGGACCATAGTTTTGTGGAACATCTGGATCAACTGGCATCATACAGTCATAAAGTTAGGTTCTACATTCTAGTTTGGTGAGTAATGTCCGGGGTCTTAAAAGCTTGTGAGCAGCCATCTAAGAATCAACTACTGGTTTCTATTCGTGCCGAGCAAAAGGGAAAGAAGGAAACCAAAGGCTCAAAGAAGCAACTAGTCTACAGGACAAAGAGTCTACATGAACCTTAGCCTTATCTACCCTGAGACCAGAAGAACTAGACAGTGCCCAGCTACAACTACCAACCGTTCTAATCAGGGCCACAATAGAGGGACCCTTATAGGATGGGAGAAAAATGTGGAACAGAAGCTCAAATTCCTAAAAACAAACAAAAAAACAGACCTACTGGACTGGTTAAGATTGGAGGGTTCCAGGAGACTACTGCTGTGAAATACTCTTCAAAGCTTGAACTGAAACTAACCTCAGAGGTCACCTTGTAGATAAATAACAAATTGGCTCAAAAAACAATATCACCATAAGTACTATGTTCCTTTAAAAAACACCACCTATATGAGGCCAAATGGTCAACAATTACTTTCTAACAAAGATGAGAATGTAAGGGGGCAGAGAAACTATCTCAATGGGAACGAACAACCAGAATGCTTACGAGAATGTTCACGCATTGTGAAACATGTAACCAATGTCACCGAACAACTTGTGTAGAAATTGTTGAATGGGAACCTAAACTGCTGTGTAAACCTTCATCAAAAACACAATAAAATATTTAAAAAATAATAATAAAGCTGTAATATAATCTAAAGAAAAAAATAGATATTAAATAGGCCAAAGGTTCTTCCACAGTGACATTAAAATCACATACTAAAAACAAAACTAAAATCAAAAAGCAAAAGATAGTTTATACACTTTGAATCTGATTAAAGGAAAAGCTTTCTATAATCTGTATCACAATTTTTTAATGACCAATTTAGAGTCATTGTCACCATAAAGAAGGTGAATATGGCCAAAGCAGTGATCCTGAAGAAATTTATCTTTAAAAATATACTTAAAAACAAAGGGTTTGAAAATAAATAAACTGTTCAAATTCGTAAATCAAGTGAGGGAAAAAGGAACCCCAATTTCAAATTAAAAATTAAGTAGATACCAATAAAATTTTAAAGAAATCATAACCTTCAAAAATGAAACGAAGAAACCGATTATTTGACTGAAAATGACAAAGGAAACTTTCTGACTCTGGAGCGCGGCCGGCGCCGCCCTGAGGGCCGAGGGGACGTGACTAGGGGCGCAGGCAAGGTCCCCCCACGGGGCCTTTCCGGGCGCTAGGTGGGGAGGGGTCGGCGAAGGGCTCTGACAGGAAAAGAGGACGGGCGGGTGCACCGTCCGGATGGCAGGAAGGCCGCACGGACCGGCCTCGGCGCGGTATTAACTGGATACGAACGCGGATCCCAGACGACAGCGGGGCAGGTGCGGGGACACGAACGTCCGCAGGAAGCCCCAGACCCCGGACGGGGAGAACGCGGAGCTGGAGCGGACACGGTGCGCGGGTTTGAATCAGAAACAAGACACTCACCCACGCTCCCTCCTGGGACCGTCGCTCCGAGCAAGCCTCTTCTGAGTCGGAAGGAAATGGCGCGCGGGGAGGGGCGGGGCTGTGGAGGGGCGAGGCGGGACGGAGCCTTGGGCGGCTAGGGATGGTGCATGATGCAGGGCGGGGCTGGAGAGGAGCTGGGTGTAAGCTTCCCTCCGCCCCTACCTGGGCTTTCTGGGTTTGTCTGTCCTTTCTCTCAACAGAACTTGATTTTCCTCCTTTTGATTCATTTCTATATGTTTGGGGTCCTGAGGACCAGAGCGTCTTCCTGCCTATTTTAGGTTCAAGTTTCGAACAATTTAAGTAAGAGTGTAGATCACGTATATTAAAAGCTGAGATGTTTTCCTTCTACCTTGTGGAAAACGGATTAATTCAAAAGGTGAGTGGAGACTGGCGCCTGTGAGTGAGGGGTGAGTTGGCCCTCAGGTCCTGGGACTTAAGTGGGGGGTCGATGTGGGGCGGTGGCTGGAATGGGAACGTCTGAGTCTCCCGAAATTACATGGATATTTC
The DNA here is from genome assembly GCF_000243295.1 of Trichechus manatus latirostris. Taxonomy (NCBI): domain Eukaryota; kingdom Metazoa; phylum Chordata; class Mammalia; order Sirenia; family Trichechidae; genus Trichechus; species Trichechus manatus. The sequence continues at coordinate 291,549 of NW_004444331.1, forward strand.
ATTGAGCAAGGATTGGAATTGTCAGTATTGACAGAAGCTAAAATGCAAAACTGCCTGTGCGGATCATGCAATTTCAAGCTGACTCCTGGAGAACTTAATTTCCGTTTTTATTCCCCATTCACCCAGAGGCAAATACGGAAAGCTCAGCTCAGTTCCGAAACTACCTTCGTTCTAGGACCTGGCTTCTGGGGTGGAGGGCCGAGGCATCTGATAGTTTTGGTCACCGAAGTAAAAGAACAAAGATCTCTATTTGTATAGATATAAATTCCTTTCTCCTCTACCGTTAATTTGTCATTGTATTCAACGTTGTTGAGATAAATTATAAATTCAGATATCTTTGAGATGAACATATGGCATCTCGTAATTTGCTTAAGTCATTAATTTGTAAATATTTTATGATTTCAGAATACTTTGCCTTTATTCCCAGAGTCATTTTGGAGAGTATTTTTAAATTGAAAACTGAGATATTTTACTTTATATTTTCTTTTTCTGAAAGTCTTGTCAAGCGTGCATAATGAGAATCGTAAAAGGTACTCTGTAGAAGACATACATAGTGTTGTACAGAAAAACTTGAACGCTGTTTCAAGTTAAAACAGAGAGGCTTATTAAGGGTTTAAAACAATTGCAACTGGGCAACTACTTAGTCCATTGAAAAATGGAACCAGGTAGTCCCGGGGCAGTTCAGTTACACAGGTATTCTTGGAGTAAAAAGCGAAACCAAACCATAGGGAGGGCAATTACAGGAAAATCAATGAATATTGTAATAATCATGCTTTGACTGGTTACTGATTATTATTAGTATAGTCAGTGATTACAGATAGTTTCACAGGATGCTTTCATCATGGTCACAATATGTTTACATGTGTTTTCTTTGTCTATCTTGCAAAAATATCTTGTAGGCAACAGCACCCAGACAGCACTCTTCGTGAGTATGTATATTTTGAGGGGTGCAGATGGTCACTTGGTTAAGACCCTTTGGGGCATATGGTTTCCCATTCTGGTTTTGATCACCAAGGAAAAACATGTTTTTCTCAAAAACGTACCTGTTAGTCTAGAAATCCAGATTAAAATTAGATAGCATGGTCAGCATATTATGCCTCTGTCTCACTGACTGGACTGAAAGTTGTATTTCCTGAGACAATAGCAAAATATATACATTAATTATATAGTATGTTAATACATATCAATAAATTAGGTAAATATATAAAAATGTATGTATGTGTATATATTTATAAATATTTGGACTTACATGGATTTAAACTTTGGAAGATAAGTTTCCCTTGGGGAAGAACAGAAACAGTCCAACCAAACTCTCCCAGTTTCCCAGGGCTGAATGCACTTCCCCGGGCTCTGCTCACTCTACTCAGATCTACTGGGAAATAGACATAGGAGCCAGGACTGTACACCGTTTGGGTCCAAGGGGTCTTGATATCTGACTTCCTCATCTGGTTTTTCTTCAGCCTCCTCTTTCCTTACGTGGTTGTCCAGTGATAGAGCTCTGCCTGTGTAAACCATCCAGCCTCCGACCCACCTTCTCCGTCAAAGATTCTACGTTCAGGTTTATACATCTACGTGCTTGGAGAGTCTCCAAATCAACTGAAGTGCTTTTCCTTCGCCCACAGAGGATACATAAGAGTTAGAGGGTTCCATTCTCCCCGTGAGAAGCTGAAGCCATAAGATCGGTGTCTGAGAAGCCAAAGTCTGGCCACCATCTACTTGGGTCTCTGTTCTCTTGACTGGAAATGAGATCTGATAAGAGACAAGGAGTGAAAAAGTAACAGTGCATTCAAGTGTAATTTCTTTAATTTATGTTTTCCTTATCATTAATTCAAGGAAAAAAGTGTTTCCAAGCAGTCTTTAGAAAAACTGCCTCGGTAAAGAACTAATCTTAGTTTTAGAGCTACAGCCTTACATAAGCGCCATGATTACAGGCTAGTGGTTTCAGGAGGGCCACTCAGACGGTCTGATGAAATGGTGGCCCCTCTAAAGTGGAGTACAGTGTGTGTAAAAGAGCCTGTGTCCACGTTATTTCCTGGAAATAACCAACCTGCCTCCTCAGGGTTTTCCCTGGACCTAGTGCAAGTGAACATCAAGTGGCCTGAGTATCCTAACATCTAAGAGATTTGTTAAGCTTTCCCCTCTAAATCAAAGTAGGAAAGTCTTTGGAAGGAAGTAGTTTGTAAGATCTCATTTTGAGATTCTTAATATACAGTGAAACCTGTGAGAGCAGGAACTCGACTACACTGCCTTGTTTTTCTGGGTCTCAGACTTTTTCACCTTTGACAGGGTGCTTACCAGTTTTCTATCAGTCTGTATTAAGAATCCCACCTCATAAATGCCCAGTGAGTTTTCCTTCTCTGACAGGTTTCTGCCTTACACAGGTTCCAGCTTTTGCAGGTTTTACTGTAATTACATCTTCTAAGACTCTGTTTCCAATTAAGTTCACATTCGCAGGTACTGGCATTTAGGACGTGGGCATATCTTTTGGGAGCTACTATTCAACCCACTATGTAATGCATTCTCATTTGACCAGACCCTTCACTATTTCCTTGAAGCAACCTAGAGTAGATTGTACAATAGGAACTTAAATCCCCTGATAACCTGAGAAGACAAGTACCTCAGTCTCTTCAAAACATGTCTATAAACAGAGCCTATGTTGTGTTGAAGATTTATAAGTGCCCTGAGGTACAGAACAGGTTCTGGAAACAAATGGCAGGATTTCCTTTGAATTTTCTAGAGCAAACAACCATGGGACTGCAAGATATGAAGGCAGAATAAGCAGAGTATAAAGACTTCTTTTCATTCACAACCCCCCTTCACCTCTACACCAACACACAAACATCACCTAAAGAGAGACAAAGGCAGAGTACTTGTCAAATGAATTAATTTATGAACAAATTTTTGTTTCTTATAAAGCCCTGAAATTGGCTAGTACATATTTATATCTACAAGAAGCAACTAGACAGATAATTCATTCTCATTTGACCAGTATTTATTAAATGCCTACTTTGTGTTTTTCTGTGGAGTTGGTATTAAAGTGAGCTATACATTAAATATGAGAGCTTAGTCCAAATAAAAGTAGTGATGCTGGTGGCAGCAGTGGTATTAACGGAGGTAACAACATCAGCTAATATTCATTAAGCCCTACCATGTGCCAGGCACTGTGCTTAATGAGTATTTATTTAACACAAAAGAGCCCTAGTGATGCAGTGGTTAAGTGCTCGGCTACTAACCAAAATGTCAGTGGTTCAAACCTACCAGCCTTCTCTGCAGGGAAAGATGTGACAGTCTGCTTCTGTAAAGATGACAGCCTTGGAAACCCTATGGGGCAGTTCTATTCTGTCCTGTTGGGTTGTTATGAGTCAGAATTGACTTGACAACAATGGGTAATATGGGTTATTAACACATTAAATAACAAGATCTAGTAGTGGGCTTAATAATTAGTATAACTGTAAACTAGCAAAAGGTATAAATGGTATTTTGAGAAACCTGCAGCAACTGTGCTGTAATTGCAGTATATCTATGTTATCTATATAGGAATATCTGAGTGGAGGAAATGGTTAAGTGCTCAGCTACTAACTGAAAGGTATGCAGTTTGAATCCATCTATGGATGTCTCAGAAGAAAGACCTGTGATCTACTTCTGAAAGATCATAGCCATTGAAAGCCCTATGGAACCCAAGCCTACTCTGAAACAATGAGATTGCAGTGCATCGTAATTGACTCGATGGCAACTGGTATTGGTACTATACTATGATACCTACTGATGACAAAGTCACAGGTTCTGCTTCTATTACTGAGTTGTCTTGCTACGTAAATAATTGAAGGAAATAATAAAATTCAACCACAGGTTAATAAAAATAAAGATGTAATTTCCTGGTTCACAGACCTCCTAAATTTTCTCCATGGATCTCTTTTCAATGACCTACCTGATCTAGATAAACACTGAGCCAAGCTTTCCCTTTAGTCTTAGATGATACTTTTTTTTTTTAATTTAATCCTGGTTTAGGTGAAAGTTCATAGCGCAAATTAGTTTCATTCAAAAATTTATACACAAATTGTTTTGTGACATTGGTTGCAATCCTCGCAATGTGTCATCACTTTCCCCCCAGGTTCCCCATGTCCATTTGTCCAGTTTTCCCGTCCCTTCCTGTCTTCTCGTCTTTGCTTTTGGGCAGGTGTTGCCCATTTAGTCTCATATACTTGACTGAACTAAGAAGCACATTATACATGTGTTATTGTTTGTTTTATAGGCCTGTCTATTCTTTGGCTGAAAGGGGGACTTCAGGAGCGGCTGCAGTTCAGAACCCGTAGTCTCAGGGGTTCCTCCAATCTCTGTGAATTTGAATTTTGTTCTACGTTTTCCTCCCACTCTGTCTGGAACCCTCTATTTTGATTCCTGTCAGAGCCTTCTGTGGTGGTAGCCGGGCACCATCTAGTTCTTCTGGACTCAGGCTGGTGGAGGCTGTGGTCCATGTGGTCCATTAATTCTTTGGACTAATATTTTCTTTGTGTCTTGGGTTTTCTTTATTCTCCTTTGCTCCAGACAAGATAGGACCAATAGATGTATCTTAGATGGCTGCTTGCAAGCTTTCAAGACCCCAGATGCTACTCACCAAAGTAGGATGTAGAACATTTTCTTTATGAACTATGTTATGCCAGTTGACCTAGATGTCTCCCGAGACCATGATCCCCAGACTTCAGCCCCAGTAAATTGGTTCCTCAAGGTGTTTGGATGTGTCTAGGAAGCTTCTGTGACTTTGTCTTGGTCAAGTTGTTCTGACTTCCCCCATATTGTGTGTTGTCTTTCCTTTCACCAATGTTAACACTTGTCTACTATCTAGCTAGTGATTTCCCTTCCCCACCCCTCTGCTCCCTAAAAAATAAAAAACAAACTCTTTGCCATTGAGTTGATTCTGACTCATAGCAACCCTATAAGACAGAGTAGGACTGCCCCATAGGGTTTCCAGAGAGCAGCTGGTGGATTTGAACTGCTGACCTTTTGATCAGCCAAGCTCTCAGTGACTACGCCACCAGGGCTCCAAGTAACTATTACAGATTTTTTTTTTTCTCTGTGTAAACCGTTTCTTGAGTTTGTATAGTAATGGTCTCATACAATATTTGTCCCTTTGTAATTAACTTATTTCACTCAGCATAATGCCCTCCAGATTCATCCATGTTGTGAGATGTTTCACAGATTCATCATTGTTCTTTATTGCTGTGTAGTATTCCATTGTGTGTATGTACCATAATTTGTTTATCCATTCATCTGTTGGTGGGCACTTAAGTTGTTTCCATCTTTTTGCTATTGTGAATAATGCTGAAACGAACATGGGTGTGCATATGTCTATTTGTGTGATGGCTCATAATTCTCTATGATATATTCCTAGGAGTGGGATTGCTGGATCGTAAGGTATTCCTATTTCTAGCTTTTTAAGGAGGCGCCATATCGTTTTCCATAGTTGTTGTACCATTTTACATTCCCACCAGCAATGCATAAGAGTTCCAATCTCCCGGCAACCTCTCCAACATTTGTTATTTTCTGTTTTTTTTTTTTTTTTTTTTTTTTTGATTTGTTCCAGTAATGTCTGGGTGAGATGGTATCTCATTGTAGTTTTGACTTGCGTTTCTCTAATGGTTAATGAGTCAAAATTGACTCGATGGCAACGGGTAATGGCTAATGATCGAGAGCGTTTCCTCATGTGTCTGTTAGCTGCCTGAATGTCTTCCTTGATGAAGACAGATATGTTCATATCCTTTGCCCATTTTTTAATTGGATTATTTGTCTTTTTGTTGTTGAGGTGTGGAAGTATCGTTGGATACGTCGTAGCCAATTTTTTTTCCCCGTTCTATGCGTTCTTTGTTTACTCTATTGGTGAAGTCTTTTGATGAACATCAGGGCTTAATTTTTAGAAGCTCCCGGTCATCTAGTTTGTCTTCTGGTGTTTGTACATTGTTAGTTATGGTTTTTATTCCATTTATGCCATGTATTAGGGCCCCTAGCGTTGTCCCTATCTTTTCTTTCATGATCTTTATCATTTTAGGTTTCATATTTAGGTCTTTGATCTGTTTTGAGTTAGTTTTTATGTATGGTGTGAGGTATGGGTCCTGTTTCATTTTTTTACAGATGGACATCCAGTTTTACCAGCACCATTTGTTAAAAAGACTATCTTTTCCCCATTTAATAGATTTTAGTCCTTTGCCAAAGACCATTAGCTGACCATTGTTGTTGTTGTTAGGTGCTATCAAGTCAGTTCCGACGTACAGCGACCCTATGCACCACAGAACGAAACACTGCCCAGTCCTGCACCAAGCTTACAATAGTTCTTAGGCTTGAGCCCATTGTTGCAGCCACTGGGTCAGTCCATCTCGTTGAGGGTCTTCCTCTTTTTCACTGACCCTGTACTTCACCAAGCATGATGTCCTTCTCCAGGGACTGATTCCTCCTGACAACTGCCTGACCGTAGGTGGGTGAATTTATGTCTGGGCTCTCGATTCTGTTCCACTGGTGTATGTGTTTGTCATTGTAACTCTACCACGCTGTTTTGACTACCATGACGTACAGTAGGTTCTGAGATCAGGTAGTATGAGGCCTCCTACTTTGTTGTTTTTCTTCAGTAATGCTTTGCTTTTCCAGGACCTATTTTCTTTCCACATAAAGATGGTGATTAGTTTCTCCATCTCACTGAAAAAATGCTGTTGGAATATGGATCAGGGTTGCAATATAACTGTAGATTGCTTTGGGTAGAATTGACATTTTCACAATGTTGAGTCTTCCTAGCTATAAGCATGGTATGGTTTTCCATTTACGTAGGTCTCTTTTAGTTTCTTGCAGTAGTATTTTGTAGTTTTCTTTGTATAGGTCTTTTACATCCCTAGTTAGATTTACTCCTATGGATTTTATCTTTTTAGGGGCTGATATAAATGATATTATGATTTTTTTTTTGAAGTTCTCTTTGTTGGTGTATAGGAACCCAACTGATTTTTGTATATTTATCTTATATCCTACTACTCTACTAAATCTTTCTGTTAGTTCCAGTAGTTTTCTTGTGGAATCTTTGCAGTTCTCTGTGTATAGTATCATATTATCCACAAATAGGAATAGTTTTACTTCTTCCTTACCAATTTGGATGCCCTTTGTTTCTTTTTCTTGTCCAATTGCTTTAGCTAGGACTTCCAGGACAATGTTAGATAGGAGGGATGATAAAGGACATCCTTGTCTTGTTCCCATTCTCAGGAAGAATGCCTTCAGGTTCTCTCCATTGAGAATGATGGTGGCTGTTGGTTTTGTATAGATGCTTTTTATTATGTTGAGGAATTTCCCTTCTATTCCTATTTTATTGAGAGTTTTTATCAGGAATGGATTTTGGACTTATCAAATGCCTTTTCTATGTCAAATGAGATGATCATGTGATTCTTTTCTTTTGTTCTATTTATGTGGTGGATTACGTTGATTGATTTTCTAATGTTGACCCATCCTTGCATGCCTAGTATGAATCCCACTTGGTCATGGTGTATTATTTTTTTTAATATGGTGCTGAATTCTATTGGCTAGAATTTAGTTTAGGATTCTTGAATCTATAGTCAAAAGAGATATTGGTCTGTAATGTTCTTTTTTTTGTGGTGTCTTTGGCTTTGGTATCAAGGTAATGCTGGCTTCATAGAATGAATTTGGGAGTATTCTTTCCTTTTCTATGCTCTGAAATAGTTTCAGTAGTATTGCTGTGAGCTCTTCTCTCAATGTTTGGTAGAATTCTCCAGTGAAGACATCTGGGCCAGGGCTTTTTTTTTCTTGGGAGTTTTTTTTAAATTACCTTTTCTATGTCTTCTCCTGTCACGGGTCTGTTCAAATTTACAATTTCAGTTTATGTTACTTTAGGTAAGTAGTGTGTTTCTAGAAATTTATCCATTTCCTCAAGTTCTCAAGTTTGTTGGAGTATAATTTTTCATAGATTTCTGTTATGATCCTTTTTAATTTTGGTTGCGTCTGTTGTAATGTCCCCCATCTCATTTCTTATTTGGGTTATTGTGGGGATATATGCCATTTAAACATGGCTTCTCTATTGACAACTGCAGCCCCCACAGGCCTCTATGCTGCACAGCATGTTGAGACTTGTCCCCAACATGTTGAGACTTGTCCCCAACATGTTGAGACTTGTCCCCAACATGTTGAGACTTGTCACGACTTGTTTTCCCAAACCTATTGTCCCTTTACTGCTTGGCTTGTTTACCTGAATTCCTTCTCCCTTGCCCG
>NW_004444331.1:299901-305767 GCF_000243295.1 Trichechus manatus latirostris
CGACTCCTCAGAGTGACCCTCCTGGCCCCACTTCTCTGTAAGAGTTGTGTTTGGTTACTGTCTCCGCCGTCCCGACAACCATCGCCACTGCGACAGGTTATTTGCTTCCTCTCCTGTTTTTCTTTTGTCACTTTGGCCACTGGCTTGTTGATTTTGTTGATCTTTTCAAAGAACCAATTTTTGGTCTTTTAAATTCTTTCTATTGTTTTTCTTTTCTCTATTTCATTTATTTCTGCTCTAATCTTTATAATTTCCTTTCTTCTGGTGCCTGTGAACTTCTTTTGCTCTTCTCTATTTGTTCAAATTGTAGAGCTAACAGTTTTATTTTGACCCGTTCTTCTTTTTTGACGTGTGCATTTATTGCCATAAATTGACATCTGAGTGCTCCCTTTGCTGTGTCCAAAATGGAAGGAATACACAGAGTCACTATACCAAAAAGAATTGGTCGATGTTCAACGATTTCAGGAGGTAGCGTATGATCAGGAACTGATGGTACTGAGGAAAGAAGTCCAAGCTGCACTGAAGGTATTGGTGGAAAAAAAGGCTCCAGGAATTGATGGAATACCAACTGAGATATTTCAACAAGCAGATGCAGTGCTAGAAGAGCTCATTCGTCTGTGTCAAGAAATTTGAAAGACAGTTACTTGGCCAACTGACTGGAAGAGATCCATATTTATGCCTATTCCCAAAAAAGATGATCCAACTGAATGTGGAAATTATCAAACAATATCATTAATATCACATGCAAGTAAAATTTTGCTGAAGATCATTCAAAGCAGTTGCAGCAGTGTATTAACAGGTATCTGCCAGAAATTCAAGCTGGATTCAGAAGAAGATGTGGAATGAGGGATATCATTGCTGATGTCAGATGGATCCTGGCTGAAAGCAGAGAATACCAGAAAGATGTTAATCTATGTTTTATTGACTATGCAAAGGCATTCAACTGTGTGGATCATGACAAATTATGGATAACATTGTGAAGAATGGCAATTCCAGAACACTTAATTATGCTCATGAGGTACCTGTACATAGATCAAGAGACAATTGTTCAAACAGAACAAGGGAATACTGCGTGATTTAACATCAGGAAAGGTGTGCATCATTGTTGTATCCTTTCACAATACCTATACCTGTATGCTGAGCAAATAATCCAAGAAGCTGGAATATATGAAGAAGAAGAGAATATCAGGATTGGAGGAAGACTCATTAACAACCTGTGATATGCAGGTGGCACAGCCTTTCTTGCTGAAAGTGAAGAGGACTTGAAGCACTTACTAAAGAAGATCAAAGACCACAGCCTTCAGTATGGGTTACACCTCAAACTAATGAAAACAAAAATCCTCACAACTGGACCTATAAGCAACATCATGATAAACAGAGAAAAGATTGAAGTTATCAAGGTTTCATTTTACTTAGATCCACAGTCAACAACCGTGATGGTTAAGATTGTGTGTCAGCTTGGCTGGGCCGTGATTTTCAGTGTTTATTTGTGATTACTCCACGAATGAATATACTGTGAGTAGCCAATCAGATGAAAGGGAGTTTTCCTGGGGGTGTGCCCTGCATCTGAATTAAGCAGACGTTCTGGCTGTTTGCTCTCTTTGGATCCAGTAGCTGTCTCCTGTTGTCTCACCTCCGGTTCTTGGGACTTGAACTGTCAGCTTATCTGCCAAACTTGGGATTCATCGAGCTTCACAGCCTATGAGTGGAGCCCTGCTCTCTGACCTGCTGATCTTGGGTTCACCAGCCCCTGAAGCTACATGAATCAGGAGAAACCTTGCGGTCTTGCCTGCCAATCTTAGAATTTGTCCACCTTCACAGCCTGCCCTCCAACCTGCCGATCTTGGGCCCGCCAGCTTCTGTGGCTGCGTGACTTCGGAGAGGCTTCTACCCTGATCCACAGACTTGGGATGTTCTAGCCTCTACATTCACGTATACTGTTTCTTTGATATAAATCTCTCTGTATATATTTATATGCTTTACTGGTTTTACTTCTCTAGAGAACCCAGCCCAGGACATTTGGTACTGAGAGTGCTTCTAGAGAAACAAAATTGTAAGGATGAGTTTTCTAAATTGGTTCTCAAGTCTAGTTAGTCTTAAAGATGTTGATGACTCTGCTTCCAGCAGTACAAAGGGCACTGCTAGTCCATGGTATGAGGTGGCAATACAAATACGCAAAAATATCACCACCAGTAGATCAGGTATTGGTGAAAGGCGAGGCTCAGGGTGAACACATGTGTGATAACTTTCTACAACTTTGTCAGAATGAGAAGTATAAGGAAGCTGGCTGGTTTGTCCTACTTTCGCTAGAAAAACTGGTGAAAAAGATGTGCTCAGGGCTTCAGAGTGAAAGATCAAGGGCCTCATACATGACCTCAAGGCTTCCACTTGTGCTTTGAAAGAAAGCCTTATTTCTTGTAGAAACAGAACTGAAATTGCTGAAAACCAAACCAAGAGTCTTATTGTAAGAGTGGCTGAATTACAATGCCAGCTCAATTGCCAACCTCGAAAGGTGTCTGAAGTTAAAAGTAAGGGCATTGATTGGGAAGAAATGGGATCCTGAAACTTGGGATGGGGACATATGGCAGATAATCAGGAAGCTGGGGACACTGAGCCTGCAAATTCCATTGAATCAATCCTGCCAGCAGAACCACTCCCATCTGAAGAGATTACTTCATGTTTGTCTGCTAAACTACCCCGCCCAGAAAACCATTAGCCCCTCCACTCCCGTCTAATGAGATTGGCCCTAGCCCAGCTGCCTCTAAAGAGCCCTTGCCTGAGTGATTGCCTGGGGCATGCCTGAAGCAGATGCTTTACAAGACAATGCTGAATGTTCTCAAAACAATTCCACACTACTGATTTTGGCTTCTAGACCTATAACTAGGCTTAAATACCAGCGAGCAACAAAAGGTGAAGTACGACGTGTGACCCAGGAGGAAGTATGCTGCACTCCAAAAGAACTACTTGACTTTTCTAATACGTACAAACAGAAACCTGGGGAATATGTGTGGGAATGGCTATTAAGGGTGTGGGATAATGATGCAAGGAACATAAAGATGGTGTCTCAGTCATCTAGTGCTGCTCCAACAGCAATACCACAAGTGGATGGCTTTACAAAGAGAAATTTATTCTCTCACAGTCCAGTAGGCTAAAAGTCCAAATTCAGGGCATCAGCTCCAGGGGAACGCTTTCTCCGCTGGCTCTGGAGGAAGGCCTGTGTCATCAATCTTCCTTTGGTCTGGGAGCTTCTCTGCGCAGGAACCTCAGGTCCAAAGGACATGCTCTGCTCCCGGCACTGCTTTCTTGGTGGTATGAGGTTCCCATGTATCGCTGCTCGCTTCTCTCTTTTATATCTCAAAAGAGATTGCATAAAGACACTAATCTTGTCAACCTCATCAGTATAAACTCATCACAGTGATAGAATTTACAACACATGAGGAGATCACATATAATCTCATCATAGTGGTAGAGTTTACAACACATAAGGAAATCACATCAGATAACACAGTCATACAATACTGGGAATCATGACCTAGCTATGTTGCTATGCACATTTTTGGGGGGACACAATTCAATCCATGACAGATAGATAACTCTGAGTTTATTGATATGGGTCCACTAAGCACAGATTGTTCATTCAATGTTTCAGCTCGAGAAGTTATGAAAGGATCTAATAGTTTATTTGGTTGGGTTGCTGAAGCATGGATTATGAGGTGGCCTACACTAAATCAAGTTGAAGTACCAGACCTGCCTTGGTATACTGTAGAAGGTATCCAAAGGCTTAGGGAAAGTGACATGCTAGAGTGGATTTATCAAGTTAGACCCACAGACCCAAACATGGAGTACCCAGAGGACACACCTATTACCACAACTGTGAGGAACAAATTTGTGAAGGGAGCTCCAGCATCCTTGAAGAACTCTGTGATTGCTATTTTATGTAAGGCAGATTTGACAGTGGGAACTGCCCTAACAGAATTAAGACACCTAACTACAATGCGGCTGATTGGACCCTGTGGTAGTAGGGGCCGAGTAGCTGCACTCAATCGACAAAGACAAGGTGGGTGTGGTTATAGTAATAGACAGCAGAGTCAAAGCAATAATCAGAATAGTGTGACTCATATGGGCTTATGGTGTTTGCTACTTAGTCATGGTGTCCCTAGGAGTGAAATAGATAGGAAATCTACTAAATATTTACTTCATCTATACAAACGGATGAATTCTAGTGCAGGTGAAGAGCAGTCTAGCTCAAACTGCCAGAATAGAGAGTCATGGTCTTTCAATCAATTCCCATATTTGAGCGAGTATAAAGACCCACAACCTTTGAATGAAGGGGACACCTGGTCCCCTTGAGAAAGGACCCAATGCACTGCCAAAAATTTTTACTGTTAGTCTTTCTCCCAGCCTTCGCCAAAGGGATCTTCAGACTTTTATGAGGGTGACTGTTCATTGGGGAAAAGGAAATAATCAGACTTTTTGGGGATTACTGGATACTGGCTCTGAACTGACATTAATTCCAGGAGACCCAAAACATCACTGTGACCCACCACTTGGAGTAGGAGCATATGGAGGTCAGGTTATTAATGGAGTCTTGGTTCATGTTCATCTCACAGTAGGTCCAGTGGGTCCCCAAACCCATCCTGTAGTCATTTCCTCAGTTCCAGGATGCATGATTGGAATAGATGTATTCAGCAACTGGCAGAACCCCCACATTGGATCCCTGATGAATAGAGTAAGGACTATTATGGTAGGAAAGCCAAGTGGAAGCCATTAGAACTGCCCCTAGCTAGGAAAATAGTAAATCAAAAGCAATACTGCATTCCTGGAGGGATTACAGAGATTACTGCCACCATCAAGGACTTGAAGGATGCAGGGGCAGTGATTTCCACCACATCCCCATTCTACTTGCTTATTTGGCCTGTACAAAAAACAGATGGATCTTGGAAAATAACAGTAGATTATCGAAAACTTAACCAGGTGGTGACTCCAATTGCAGCTGCTGTTCCAGATGTAGTTTCACTGCTTGAGCAAATTAATGTATCTCCTGGTACCTGGTATGCAGCTATTGACGTGGCTAATGCCTTTTTCTCCATACCTGTTTCAAAGGACCACCAGAAGCAGTTTGCCTTCAGCTGGCAAGGCCAGAAATACACCTTCACTTGCCTACCTCAGGGCTACATCAACTCTCCAGCCCTATGTCATAATTTAGTCTGCAGGGACCATGATCACCTTTCCCTTCCACAAGACATCACACTGGTCCATTACATTAATGACATTATGCTGATTGGACCTAGTGAGGAAGAAGTTTCAATGACTCTGGACTTATTAGTAAAATATTTGCATGCTAGAGGGTGGGAAATTAATCCCTCAAAAATTCAGGCACCTTCCACTTCAGTGAAATTTCTAGGGGTCCAGTGGTGTGGGGCATGTCAAGACATTCCTTCTAAAGTGAAGTATAAGTTATTGCATCAGGCTACTCCCACAATTAAAAAGAAGGCACAATGTCTAGTGGGCCTCTTTGGATTTGGGCGACAACATATTCCTCATTTGGGTGTGCTACTCTGGCCTATTTATCAAGTGACTTGAAAAGCTGCTACTTTTGAGTGGGGACCAGAACAAGAGAAGACTCTGAAACAGGTTCAGGCTGCTGTGCAAGGTGCTGTACCACTTGGACCATATGATCCAGCTGATTTATCTGTCAGTGGCAGATAGAGATGCTGTTTGGAGTCTTTGGCAGGCCCCTATTGGTGATTCACAGCACAGAACCTTAGGATTTTGGAGCAAAGCTCTGCCATCCTCTGCAGATAAGTACTCTCCTTTTGAGAAACAACTTTTGGCTTGTTACTGGGCCTTAGTAGAGACTGAACGC